>NC_082389.1:15906757-15909257 GCF_031168955.1 Gadus macrocephalus
AGAGAGAGAGAGAGAGAGAGAGAGAGAGAGAGAGAGAGAGAGAGAGAGAGAGAGAGAGAGAGAGAGAGAGAGAATGAGAGAGAGAGAGAGAGAGAGAGAGAGAGAGAGAGAGAGAGAGAGAGAGAGAGAGAGAGAGAGAGAGAGAGAGAGACCCTGAGATCTGAGATCTGAGATTCTTGGCTGAGACATGCCACAGTATAAAGCACACAAGCCTGAGCTGGATAATTTCACAAAGGACAGCCCTGGCCGTGTACTACTAGCATCGTATTAGAAAAAACAATTTCACCCTGAAGACAGCATGAAGTCAAACACATATGCTCGGAGCCGGTCGGAATCGAGCATTTCACACCACCGCATAGCACTAGACGCCGCCATCTCCAGAAACTAATTTGTCTGTTATTGACTTGGATGTGTGAATTATTTTCCCTTTGTCTCTGTCTCTACTTCGATCTCTCACCTTTCTCACACATCTCCCCTTCATAGCTCGGCAGACAAAGGCAAACGAATGAATCAATTTTGTCGATGCAGGTTCCTCCGTTCTCGCAAGGGTCTGACTGGCAATCGTCCACATCTGAAAAGAAGATGGTCACAAACAGGTCGTCAAGGAGCGTCATTTCATTGATTTCTTTACAGAAAAAGATAGTAAGAACAATTTGTTTTTGTCCTTGTTAAAGGCTGCCATTAGTTACCGATGAACATCATGAAACCCCTTGTGTCCTATGAAGACCTACACATAAAAATATATTTAATCAAGCTTGGATTTGGGAAGAAAATAGAGCACTAATCTTTTCTCATTCTTCTGAGTATTGTCTAAAATAATTAAAAAAAGAAAACCTCTAAAAGCTTTTTTGGTTCATTAGGTTCATGTTTTTGGCATAACCGCAACATTAATGTTTTTTACTATCTCTATTCTAGAGTGTTTTGACAATTGTCATAATTGTTTTGCACTTGCATTTTGATTGAAATGACGTAGCTGTAGCTCCTCTCCAAAATGGAAAGGAAGTGTATATAATATATATATATATATATATATATATATATATATATATATATATATATATATATATATAATTATACAATCGTGCCCTTCAAAAATACCAACTTGGATCAGAAAGCACATTATCTTTCTTTCAAACCATGGAAGCATGGCCTTGATTAACAACTGACATGAGGGTGATGGACTGAATGAGAATCAAGACTTACCTCCAAAATCTGACACCCTGATTACAGACTATCACTATCTGACATGCAACTAAGCTAAGCATATGCTTTAGCACTGCTACCCATATGGGACAGCACAGCATCGATGTAAACCTGATGCTTGAAAACCCAAAAACATTGGACGAATCCGATTTATAAAGCATATTTGGTAAAACATACCGTCAGTTCAACTTTGAACAAAATGTTCTGCATGTAGTTGAAGATCGGGAACATATCATTAGAGCGGCGTTCTACTGACGCTTCAAACACAGACAACGTTCTTTCATGGTGCAAAAAAAGAAATATCTGACAGCCTTGAAACGACCGATGAGTTGCGACAAAAGTAAAGCACAAAGGCTGGTGCTGCTGTTTGATCTATGTGAGAAATAACCTCTGAGTCTTGGTGTCTTGGACCCCCGGGAAAATCGTATAATCAGTGACCTAAACCGACTGCAATGGGCATTCACACAGCGGTATCTACTCAACTTTTGACCCCATATTCATCTAATTATCAATCTATCTAGCTATCCGATTGGTCCATTTGTCTGACTGACCATCCATCAATCCATCCCATAATCTCGCCTCAATCAACTCATTCACCCCTCCGTCCTATTTGTCTCTCCCTCCATCAATCCCTTTAAAGTGGATCTGCCTGTCTGGCTGATTCTCATCCAGTATTTCCAGTGACATTACTTTATCAGGTTGATCACTCTGGCATGTTTATCCTGACCTTGTCCTCGTAACATCTATCAAACCCTCATTTACACTAGCTCTCTCTCTTGCTCTCTCCCGGGCGCACGCTAGCTTACTCTCTCTCTTGCTTACTCTCTCTCTCTCTCTCTCTTTGGCTCTCTTTCTCTCCCTCTCCCTCTCTCTTTCTCTCTCTCTCTCTCTCTCTCTCTCTCTCTCTCTCTCTCTCTTGCTTACTCTCTCTCTCTCTCTCTCTCTCTTTGGCTCTCTCTCTCTCTCTTTGGCTCTCTCTCTCTTTGGCTCTCTCTCTCTCTCTCTCTCTCTCTCTCTCTCTCTCTCCCCCCCTCTCTCTCTCTCTCTCTCTCTCTCTCTCCCCCCTCTCTCCCCCCCCCCCCCTCTCTCTCTCTCTCTCTCTCTCTCTCTCTCTCTCTCTCTCTCTACCGGCTTACTGAAATATCCTTAGGCATAAAGGCATAACACATCTGAGATTTGACAACTCAGCGCTCTGACATCAAATTAGCCCTGCGATCTGTGTTAAGCAGGTGGCAGGGTGGTGCGGAATACCAGGTGGTTCACCACCCGGACGGGAGACTTAACCAGGACCTCCAGG
>NC_082389.1:15914257-15918678 GCF_031168955.1 Gadus macrocephalus
TTGTCGCCTCCTCTCCCCCGGTCCTCCCCCCTCTTCTTCCCCCTCCCACGACCTCTGCCGGCCTTGGAGGTCGCCGTCTCCGTCCTCCGGTCCCCTGGCTGGGTGGAGGACGTTGCCTGGGAGGAGGAGGAGGAGGAGGAGGAGGAGGACACCATGACCCAGGCTCCCCCTCTGGTGACGGTTTCTGTTTCAGCAGTAGAGCTGGAGGCGGTGGGTGTCTGGGTCTGCTCTGCGTTCCCCTCGGTGGCGTCGGGGCGTTCGGTGGTCAGAGCTGGGTCGGTGGAGGCTGAGGACGGCTGACTAATGGCGGATTTGCTTTTGGTCTCAGAGTTCTCCTTTGAGGTGACGCCAAACCAGGACTCCCAGGAGAACACACCTAGAGTCCAGGGGTACCAGGAGAGGGACGGGCCATCAGTAAACAAGGACAGGAACAATATCACTAGACAAAGAGCCCGGCAATAGAAACAAAAGCAAAGACCATTTCAAGGAATTCTTGCTGCGTTTCCTTGACGGACCAAACAAAACCCCGGTGCTCCAGCTCTTTGTGTGGGATCAGTGTCAGCTTTATTTTTTGAACCAGACAATTCTGCCCCCCCACCCCCCCCCCCCCCCCCCCCCCCCCCCCCCCCCCCCCCCTTATTAGCATTCTGAGCAGGCTCAGCCCTGTAGCGACTCTTTAAACGCAACATTATCTTAGGAATGAGTTTAAATAATGCAGACCGTGTGTTTGAAAGTTTTCCTTACATTCCTGACACAAATGGTAAATGTGAAAAGGGAGAACCCATTTATAGTAATGAAGCTTGAAATGCCAGCCTTTATTGAGCTCTTAATATTTTCAGCGGAAATATAATCAATGCTTGCACGCACACGCGACTTAATGAGGAACCATTGTGAAACATTATTTATAGCAAGCAAGGACTCTGAAGACACCAATATTGTTTTACTGTCTTCTCTTTATCAGTCCCTTTATTGAGCCTAGATCCCTCTGCTACCTTTACTGCAGCACAGGGGAGTAGTGCACTACATGTAATTACATTTTATAGTGTAAATACATTTTGCAGTTGCTTGCTGGTAGTTTAACGACATTCATATTTGCATAGGGTTTCAAGTAGTAACACTACTTTTTCACAATTTGTTGCGTCGTAAGGTTCAGAACAACACAGAGTTTTGGGCCATAAAAGGGAACAAATGTATTTTCATATTAATTTTATCATTGCTTCTATATCGTAATTAAACCCCTTTGACCGGCCAGACCCCTTTTTATTGTTTCATGATCATCAATACACTGCTGAGATTAAATATCAATTATTGAATTTGATTATTTTCTACTGACAACTTTCCTAAGTAGCTTCCACTCTCTCTTTGTAGCAAAAAGGTGCACTGCCCCTTTGAGCAGAAGGTGTACGTCGTGTCTGCTGAGCAGAGCAACAACCACCCCACGGGCCGTGGCCCTCACCTGGAGACGCCGGGCTGGCTGTGGTCGACCCCACCTCTGCCTGCCCCTCCTCCTGGTTCTGGGTCGTCGGCTCCGTCTCTGGGGCTGCGCTGGGGGACGCCGGGCTCCTCTCCCTCGTCCTCGTCCTGCCCAGAGAGGTAGCCCCACGGCTTCCAGATGGACTTCACGATCCCAGCGATCACCTGCGAAACAAACAGACAAACGGATGGATGATGGATGTAATGGTTACTATGGTTTCAACCATTCAAATATTGATTCACTGGATGGAATGGAGGGCTATTTTAAAAAGAATCAAAATACCAGAAGAGCAAAACCAGAACCAACCTTCTTCCCGGTCGAAGTGGGGGGCAGGTAGGTGGTGCAAGGGCTTGGGGTCTCAGGAACATGTCAGAGTCCATCCTCTGCTCCATGGGGTCTCCCCAGTCGAAGCTGGTCTGCCCTGGGCTGATGTTCAGCGTCACATACTGCTCTGTGGACTCTGAGGGCCAGGGGTCTGAAGCTAGAGAGCCAACCGGGTGAAAGTAATATCAATATCAGAAGAGACATCCATGAGGTAATGTTCAAGAAGTTCGTTCCGGTCTGTCCCTTGACTCAGAGAGAGAGGCTCTGCATCTGGCTTACAAGCTTCTCCACTGTGGATGGCCTCGTCTTCTAAGTCACCAAGCCGGTCCAGTTGGAGGGGGACAGGTCCTGACCACCAATGAAGCTGTCTGGATGTCTGTGCAAAGAAGGGCAGATTGAGACGCATTGTGATGGATGATTATCAGTGTTATGAATCTTTAAAGTGTCATGGTCATCAACTACACGGATGGATGGATGAGCTTGTCGGCTGGAGGTGAGTCTCTTATGAGTGAAGGACCTTTATTAGTGGTGGGTCCGTCGGTGGTGCGGTCAGCCCCCTCTGCCTTGGAGGGGCCCCCGTCTCTGGACCCCTCCAGGTAACTCAGGGCTTCCACATGGAGGTGAAGATCTTAGAGATGGAGCCTTTGATCTTCCCGTTGCCTTGGAGACAGAAACACCACGAGTGACAGAGCATCCGGTCAGTCATTGTGTTAATGGAAAGAGTCCATTTGAACTATTATCTCTTCATCCGATGCAGTCCTTTAGTCTTTACGTCTTATATGAATCGAAAGCAAGGGGACTGGGAAGGTTAATGCAACGTGAACAATTCCACATAACCTCTCAGCTGGTGCAAGGCTCCATTGCATATCTTCATATCTGACATATAGTCATCTATTTCATGCCCTTTAAAGGTCTGATCAATAAGCGAAATGTGTTAGACATTCAAATTACAACAATAGAAACCTAATTCGAAATAAGCTTTTTACTTTTCGAGTGTTTTTCTACAATACCCAATCTATTCTCGGTCGCCCTTTTTGGTTGGCCAATTAAAATTGCAGGAAAATGTAACCTAATTATCTTCTTTTCTTTTTTCCTGAAGCTTTGACTTTGCACAAGGAGCCGTGCTCATTTCACGCTGCCCTACCTCTGTAGCAGTAGGCGTCGTAGAGCGCCGCCGTGGCGTTCCCCTCCGACGACGACGACGCGTTGGACGCCACCGCGCGCACGCCGGGCAGGTCGCCGCCGCACTCGGGGCGGGGCCAGCTCACGGGGTAGCGCACGCTGCCGTCCGACAGCCAGCCCGGGGCGCAGCTGTCCAGGCCGGCCTTCCAGGCCAGGTAGAGCTGCCCCACGGTGGCCAGCTGGCCCCCCAGAGACACGCAGCGGTCCGAGGCCGAGGTCAGGGACAGCCGGCCCGGGACCGAGGAGTGGAACACCTCCCCTGTGGACCAGAACGTTAAAAAACATCCCGATCACAACGCGGTTCCTCGACCGATCGACGGAGAACAGCCCTCTGGTTGTCTTTGTGTTTACCGTCCAGCTCCCTGGCGAAACAGTAGACGTCGAACAGTTCCTTGGGGTCCCTCTTTCCATAATTTCTCACTCCGGCAGCAAACTCCTTGTGTCCATAGCAACCGAGCTCCGGCATCTGAACAGAGTAGCTGCAACATAAAGGAATCGCACTTAACCAATTATGTCTCTTTCTCGTCGCATCGAGATATGGACACGCATTATTTATTTATTTTAAGCTATTCCTTCAGAGCAGTTCCTAAATTTTTTAAGCAACCCGTATTTGTATGGATTATAGCCGAAATAAAAGAAAGACATAAATTAAACAGTAGGCCTACATAATTATCAAAGGATATAATAATGACGAAAGTTGTACGATTATAACAAATTGAATACATTGAAAACTTCAAAATGGGATATGGGGACAGGCATTAAACTGCAAACAAAATGACGCGATTCACCAATTAATTCACTTCGTTTAGCTCTACTTTATCACATCCCTGTCTGCTCTGCCCTTAATTAAAGAACGCCACCGCGGCGCTACACCCATCCCAGACGCATTGCAGTCAGGGAGTTGTCACTCCTGATTACAATAGTTGTGGCTCACGCCAGTAGCGCCAGTAGCACCAGCACCCCCCCCCCCCACCCCGTGCTGCACCACCACTCCTCCACTGCGGACCCACCGGACGCTCTGGTCCGACAGCCAGCCGGCGGCGCAGCTCGTGAAGCCGTCGTCGAAGGCGGCCCACAGCTGGGCCGGCGTGGCCATCTGGGCGGAGTTCTCCTGGCAGGCCAGCTGGGCGTCGGCGAAGGTCAGGGTGTAGCGGGCGGCGGGCGTCTTGTAGTGGAACACCACCCCTGGAGGTGAGGCACAGAGGGCGGCTGGTGAGGCCCAGAGGTGGGGGAGGATGACGGTGGAGAGTGCATCGTAAAGACGCTTGACGAGGGCTGTCGTTGCCGATGCACGGTCACTCGAGGGATTGTTTGAGCCTTTGGGCTAAGCTAAACAAAGGATTTATCAGCAAGAGAAATCGCTTGAAAACCTTTCGCGGATGATGTTGAAGCACGAATGCGCAGAGGTGTTGATATTGACTTTTAATCAAAATGATTAAAG
>NC_082389.1:15918778-15955610 GCF_031168955.1 Gadus macrocephalus
TGTATCCATCAACGAGTTTATCCAAATGTCTTACAATAACCGTGCATACTTGCTAAGTACGCCTGACGGGAATTGAACCCATAACCATGGCCTTGTTAATGCCATGCTCTAGCAGTTGAGCTAGGCAGTACTGCTTGTTGGATAAAATACTATAGTACACTGCCTGTGCATCATCATCCATTTTTGAACGACCAAAATAAAACTCAAGTAAAACCAACTGCAGTCGCTTATAATGGAGAGCGATTCAGTAAATTTAACTATTTCGAAGATTTATATTTGCAAAGATCCTGGACGATGGGTTAAATCAGTGTGCTGAGCTCGATGGTACAGAAGCAACATCAAAAGCGCAGTGGAAGACAGAAGCGTGAACATAAAACAAAGAACATAAGGCGGGAAGGCAGCGCGATGGTAATGAACAGGTCCGGGAGCGCGAGGAGGGGAGCGCCATAAAGGCAGCAATTGCCTCGGTCTAAATGGTCCGACTGTGGTAGAATCACACATGTCACCGCAGAACACAGCTGGGGAGGCAGCCGGGAAAGATGGCACGGTATCAGGGAAACCTTCTCCTTTTGAGTCCATGTTCTTCAAAGTGCCTCTATTGTATTATTCAGTGTGTGTGTGTGTTTTAGATCCTTTGTTGAGGTGGGTTTGTTGAGCTGCAGTACGTTTTGTTGGTGGAGTTGTGTGTGTGTGCGTGTCAGCATGGTATGAATAATGGCTTGGGGGGGGGGGGGGGGCGTTAAATCAGATTCAATGGGGGTTACCCCCCCCCCACCCACTCACACACACACGGACGCATGCAGATGAGTAAGCACACACACGCTTGTCCCCCCCGCCCCCCGCCCCCCACCCGCCCCCAACTGCCCGGTAGAAAAGATATTTTACATGCTTAATTAAGCATCTACCTCTAGGTACTTAAAATTCAGGTCATGTATGGAGTAGCAGCTGTGTGTATGCGTGTGTACGTGCGTGTCATCGTCTGTGTTTGTCTGTGTATGTGTGCACATGCATGTGTGTGTGTGTACGTGTGGGTGTGTGTGAATTTATCATATGTGTGTGTGTGTGTGTGTTTTTGTTTATTTGTTAGTTTTTTTGTGTGCGTGTGTGTGCGTGTGTGTGTGTGTGTGTGTGTGTGTGTGTGTGTGTGTGTGTGTGTGTGTGTGTGTGTATGTGTATGCATGTATGTGTGTGTGTGTCCATCTGTGTGTGCCTGCGTGCACCTGTGCATGTGTCTGCATCTGTGCATGTGTGTCACTAATGAGCTCCGTTCGGCTCTTTGCTGGGCGACACAGTCAACCTTATCCCTGTGGTTCCTAAGGCTTTTATCATGTCCCTGGTAGCAGTCACACGCTGCCACCGCCCTAGTCAGCGCGAGAAGAGATGCTGTATCTCTCCTGCTTTTACGACGTACCGCTCTGACTTGGAAGCTAAAGCTCAGTGCGTTGCGCTCTGACAAACAAACAAACATGCGTGTGTGCTGTAACACACCCACACACAAAACAACCCTAATACCCAATGCAGTTTTTTCTCTCTTTTTCTCTTTTGTCTCACAATCCCACACATATACACACTGTCACGCACACAAATGAACAAAGCAGACATATACACAAACACAGCCATGCACACTCTTTTTTTCTCTTTCTCCTCCCTCTCTCGCTCTCTCTCACTCCCAGACACACACACACACACACACACACACACACACACACACACACACACACACACACACACACACACACACACACACACACACACACACACACACACACACACACACACACACACTCCGATTAGTATCTTAACTACCAGATCAAACAGTAGAATACACCATTTCAGTCCTATTGCCTCACTGTGCTTTTGATTCCTCTAAAGGCATTAGGGTAGGCTGCTCTCTTGGCTTAGAAAGAACTATTGCATCATTTATGACTAGTACCTCACCAACATTTTCCTGAATCACAATGCTTGCTGCAATACGAGCAGGTCGTTCCATCTCGGTGGCATGAGGGGTCGTGATTGTTGTTGTTGTTGTTGTCATTCTGACACTGCAGAAACGGCTTGTAGTTCGACTCTATTGTCCCCCTGTGTCCCCTTTATCCTCTGTCTCGTCACTCTTTGTCTTTCTCTCTATGTCACTCTCTCTTTAACTCTCTCTCTCACTTTGTCTCAACCTAGCTCTCTCTCTCTCCAGCACTCTTCAAATATCTCTTTCTCCATTTCTTTCTCCCTCTCCCTAGCCCCCTCTCTCTCCCTCTCTTCCTCGCTCGCTCCCTCCCTCCCTCTCTCTCTCCCTCTCTCTATCTCCCTCTCTCCCTCTCTCTCCAGCTCTCTACCTCTCGTTCCCTCAGGAGAAACATTGCAGGTGTCGTCATTCTCAACGACCCACCTGTCCTTCATCTGCCTACGAGCATCTTAACGGCCCACTCTGCCAAGTTGTTTACTGCTGGCTGCTGGCTGTGTGTGTGTGTGTGTGTGTGTGTGTGTGTGTGTGTGTGTGTGTGTGTGTGTGTGTGTGTGTGTGTGTGTGTGTGTGGTGTGTGTGTGTGTGTGTGTGTGTGTGTGTGTGTGTTCAAGTGTGTTCAAGTGTGTGACTGTATATGTTGTTGTTGGTGTGTGTGTTTGTGTTTGAGTGTGTCAGGGGGATGTGACTTCATCTGTCTTTGTTGGCGTACGTGTGTGTCTGTGTGAGACTGCGTCCGTCTTTGTTGGTGTATGTGTGTGTGTCTGTGTGTGTGTGTGTGTGTGTGTGTGTGTGTGTGTGTGTGTGCGACTGTGTCTGTCTTTGTTGTTGTGTGTGTTTGATGTGTTTGTGTGTGTGACTGAGTCTGTGTTTGTTGGTGTGTGTGTGTGTGTGTGTGTGTGTGTGTCTGTCTGTGGCTGCGTATGTGTGTGTCACTGAGTCTGTCTTTGTTGGTGTGTGTGTGTGTGTGTATGTGTTTGTGGGGGGGGGGGGGGGGGGCAGTCTGGTGCCTCCCCTACAGAGAGGGAGGAGGGCATGCAGGGTTATGTGGGGATTATGCAGCCCGGCCACTAAATCCTTCAGCATTAAAAGATATTCATGCTTCACGTGTTGCAAATTGCAGTATCATCGTCTTGTCTCCCGACAGGTCGCTCCATCAGCTCGCCGGCGGGGGCGTCTACCGGGGCATTAGGGACCGCGAACGCTTCAAAATACACTCCTCTTGTTTACTTCTCTGGCGGAGTTATTTAACACATGCACAGGCATACATTACTTACTCTGCCTCTCTCACACACATGAACACACACACATGTACACGCACACATACACACACACACACACACACACACACAAAGGCAAACACAAACACACACATAGGGAAACACACACATTACACGTATAGACAAACTCACACACACACACACAGTTGTGTCGATAAATTGTAAAACCTAAGGCCCCCCTGATTTAAGGTCAAATACTAAGCCTATTGTCTCTAACATTTTACCTAAAACAATCTGGAAATGATTTGAACGAATGCATTCTCTACACACACGCACACACACATACACACAGACACATACATACACACACACACACACACACACACGCATACACACACACACGCATACACATACAAATGCATACATAAATGATGGTGATGTTAGCTCTGATATTAGTACCAGCCGACCATAATCCCCCCCCCCCCCATCCCCCAACTAAGCTAATGCTCGGATGTGACTCATTAAAATGCTCCTGAACATCCTACAGAGTAAATTACATGGATGTCCCTTATTTAGGTTATCCTGGTATACTTATTTGACGTGTTAGGGACATCTAGTGGTTGCATTTGGCAGCACATATTGCTCCATGCATTGTCAGAGCTCACACATGACACAAGCTGTATCCATGGCCTATTTCAGCGGTTGTCAAAGAGGGGTTGTACTAGTACCCCACTTTGACCCCACGGGTACCTGACCCCACGGGTAACTGGATGGATCTAGGGGGGACTCGAAAGATATCTGTGATCTACCTTCCCAAACAGTCCTGTGACTGACTGAAGTCTCAGTACCACAAATACATGTATACAGCCAGTCAGAATTATCGATAAACATTTATCATTTATTTTGCCGTAACCTCCTTTACTGCCCCCCGATGCCCATCACACAGTGTGAAGCCGATTTCAGCTTCACGAAAGGACAATGAGCAGAAAAAATGACCATTAAACTGGTTGTTGGTATAGTTTCGTCATCTAGTGGCTGTATTGCCAACATACAGAACATATCGTTCATCACAGGCAACAATATATATTAAAGAATAGACATTATTAAAGTATCTTATCTGGAATCCAAAGTATAACATCATCACACCATCGGAAAGTATGAATATTTTCATATTTGAATTGCTTTAACAAATAAGAAGTATGTCTAATTTATAAAAGATTACAAGCTATGAATCATTTGAAATGTATTCATATTATACATATTAAGGACAGTTGCAATCTTTTAGTACAGAAGAAACAAAGTAAATTGAATTCGATCAATAGAAGCAGCACTAGGGGGGGCCATGGGATAGAGAACCCTACCTTAGGATACAGAGTTAATACTGGGTGGGTCATGCGTCCTCATGTGGCATAGAAATGCAGTTACATATTTTACCTTGAAGCAATTCAAACAAAAGAGGCCAAAACACGGCTCATGATATTAAAACCGGTAGCTGAGTATGGACCAGGAAAGACCCATGTTGTGGTAGATGCACTGTCAAGGAGCCCTTTGAGCCATACTGTGAACGGGAGCGACACACACTCAGAGTTGCCACAACAGTAAATGAGAAGCTACAGACGGTGATCAGATTCATCAAGTCAGGGTGGCCCGAACACGCGAGTGAAGTCCCGGTTAACATCAGAGAGTATTTGATACCAGAGAGTATGGAGTATGGTGATACCAGAGACATTGAGGGCATAAATTCTTGATAGAATTTATGACGGACATCAGGGTCTCACATAATGAGCTCGAGTGCAGACGCCGCTGTCTGGTGGCCGGGCATTTCCTCACAGATAAAGCGCAAGGTCTGGTCATGAAAGTCTTGCTATCATTTGAGAAGATCGCATCAAAGGGAGCCATTGATCTCTACCCCGCTCCCTGATAGACCATGGAAACGTATATAGCTCTTTTTAGACCTATTCGAGCTGCCAGGCAGAACTATGAGGTTATCTCCAACCCGGTATCACGCGATTGCGTGCTCCTGCGCACGAACGTTAATCTATTGAAGCGTGTTCCAGAGCACGATAGTCCGACTTTTTGCGTGTTACACAGAACGAAATGTAAACCAATGCATTCTGAATGGGAGTGTTCTAAGACAATTAACGTGCTCCACAAAACGGTACGAGAGAGAGAGAAAGAGAGAGAGGGAGGGACAGAGAGAGAGAGAGAGAGAGAGAGCGAGAGAGGCTTCAGAAAGGGTGTGTGCAGATAGTACAGTGCACCCTAGTTATGTTTATGCCAAAACAACACAGTCTCACTCCGAGAACGTCAAATACCGACTGTTGGCAAAGGCCCTTTAGCGTCGGTGACTGACGGGAAAGGTACCCTTTTTAGTCGGTCGGTGACGGTAAAGGTACCCTTCGGCGTCTTCTGCATACGGAATGGGGGGTGCCTCACTACGTCTCTAATAGACGCTGTGAGCATCTTTCCTATTGGATAGTTTTTAGGATATTCTTCTGTGAAAATGGCGGACATACTTTTTATCCTGGGTGGAAAATATGATATTTTAGAATAGTTAAACCATTAAAAGTGTTTATGTAAACATTTTTAGCGAGAAATGTGCATTTTACTTTCATAATCGTCGTTCGGCGAATGTGAAGGATGTTTGGTTTGATAGATATGACGAAGAATATTTCATCGGGCGATAATGGCCGGCGTACAGGCATCCCGGGCTCACGAAAATAGGTGACACTGTCACGTTATTTAATCTATTGAAACGTGATCAGGTACACGTATTTTCTAAATGTTCGTGTCAAAAAGCACAATTTTCAAACTCATGCATATCAATTGGAAGTATTTGTCGTGATTTGTCACTAAGCACGACTTCCAAACTAAGGTTCTGTCCGGGAGCGTTCTCCCTAATGTCCCTTATGGAGCTCCGTACAGATCATTCATTGTTGAAAATTGTCTGTGATAACTAACAAATTACAGCTTTTGGCCAGCACGTTTTGATTTCCCGTTTCTCTCTTACTAAATAAACGAGTCACACAACTGTGTCCTCAACGTGCGAAATTGTGTCTCTCACTTATGGCAATTTCCACAGGCTTATCATTAATATTGATGTGTAGGGGTTGTTTATAACTCGTGAATAATATTGTTTAGACCACGGTCTGGGGGAATACTCTGATTCTGATTGGCTGCAGTGCGTGCATTAACTCCTAATATAGCCCTACAGACACCTGCTAAGTAGTTCCAGTCAGTGTTTAGATTCTCTGCCCGAGCCCGACGCGGGCCGGGTCGGCCGATATTTCCCACCACTATACTCGGGCCGGGCCTTTGATCGAGCGTTTTTAGGGGTCCAAGCCAACAGGTTGGAACGCTATTGCTTTTGTGAGGATTTTTTTTATTATTATTTTTATTTTACCATTGGTTTATTGGCCTAATCTGAGGAGAAATCTATGCCATAAACAGAAATATTATAGGCCTTTATTACACGGGTCTTCTCAATGCCGTGGAACGCTCCGTTCACTTGCATGGGTAGTATGTATGGGTATGTGCTTGAAGAGGGCATGTCTCCCACAAAAGCTGCTGGTGAGCTTCTACAGGTGAGCCATCGAGTCAGTTCTCAAATACTGCATCACCGCATGGTACTCTGGCTGCACCACAGATAATAGGAAAGCTCTCCAGCGCATCATTAAGACGGCTGAGAGGATCACCGGCACCCAGCTCCCCAGACTGGAGGACATCTACCAGACCCGCTGTACTCTGAGGGTTATGGGCATCCTCAGAGACAGCACAAACCCTGGACACTTCCTCTTCACTCTCATGCCCTCAGGAAGACGATACAGGACACTGCCCGCCCGCACTACAAGACTGCAGGACAGTTTCTATCATGGAGCTGTGACACTGCTAAACTCCACTCCCACTCTATTGCCACACTGATACTCCCCATCTCATCTCATACACACATGATTGCACTATTGCACTTCAGGACTTGGACTTTTTATAACATTTTATTCATATACGTATTTTATTTATATGTGTATATATATATATATATATATATGTATATATATGTATGTATGTGTGTGTATGTGTGTATATATATATATATATATATATATTTATATATTGCTGATACTGATTTATTTATTTTATTTTATTTATAGAACTGTGCAATTCTATTCTATTCTATTAGTAGTCCGGTGACTTGTCTACCCCAGCGTCTACCGTTGCTAATCGACGTCACCGTCTTTGCGGACAAATTATTTCTCTGCTGATCAACACTACAAATGGCCAAAAGACTTGTATCCCCCCCCCCCCCTAAATAAATACTGGGGCAGAATTATTATTATTCTCATTCAACTTGAACATGTGTTTTTACAGTAGAGTGGTGGAGGGATGACGTATTTTGGCCAACCCGGAAGTGAGCGTCGCCCTGGATTCCCTCGACAAAAAGCCAACGGATTTTGGATTATTATAAATTGAAACAATTTATTAAATAAATATTTGTGAGATGTCATTACTCATTTGTGAGATGAGTTTGCTTCCTATTTATGTCGAGTATACACCCCTACTGTCCACAAGCATCCCCCCCATATGGATTTGGAGAATTGTTGCCACGTCCCAGTGGTGGAGGTATCATATATATGAAAGAGGGCATTCAATTATACTATAATCAATTAGGAGGCCGAAGCCCTAAAGGAAGTGATGCAATAGGTGACTGAGGGTCAACATTTGAGAACCCCTTTTATCAAAGGGGGTCTCAAAGGACTCATACGCTTTAACAGCGGCTGCAGCAGAAGTGTTGAGACGAAAGATGATAAAGACATTTATAGAATATTCCCATTCACATGATTCTTCGCACGACCTGCAGGTTGGAGAGACTGAAATAACCCCCAAAATGAGTAATAATGTAAAAGCAGCCAAGTCCCACAAATTGCTTGAACTATTTATTTCATTCCATTGTTTCGATGATATGCATTATTGAAAAGTTTCAAGCATATGGATTTAATGCAATATCCACAAACAGTTCAAAATGGTACCATGAAATGTCTTGTTTATTGTATTAACCAGTTCATTTCTCTTTTGTGAAAGTCACCAAAAGTCAAACGCAAGGTCACAGGCTAACAGTGGGAACCAGCAGCTGTGTTGGGAACCAGCAGCCAAGAGCTTCCATGGAAACTTTCTACCCATGTTAAATTTAGTTGGCAGTTCCTTTTCTGCCCATTCTTTTTTTAAACTTGTGGAAGCACTTTGCAGTACTGGGAGACACCATTTCTAACGGCAATGGAGCTAGATTCTAAAAATATCAAAAGAGGCCCAAAGCAAATACCTTTAACCCATAGTTGTGTTTTATCAAATTAAAAAATTTCAGAGTTTCATTGACCACAAATATTTTGCATACAAATCTTTAAATAGTTTAACCACATTAAGAAAAATACATTCGTTAATTTTTTTTATTAGTGAAGCCACAAGTTTTGCACATTATCCAAACAGAATACCTGAAATGTTGATATTTCAGCCCTTTCGGGGTTAAAACAAGAGAAAAGGACAACCTAACAAGAGTGAAAAGTTTGGGTTAGGTGACCTATAGTTCAAAGATGTCCCTGGTCAGGTAGACTAAATAAAAGTGTATTCCCAATTGCTCCAGGACATTCGTGTAATTTACTTTACTCTCCCTCAAGCCTAGAGAGACATCAGTGTTGAACCACCAACTGAAAGAGGGTATTTGCCATTAGTATGAGTGACAACATTTCATGGCTATTAATTTAGTTCATTATATTTAGCCGATTTGAATAGACTTTTCTAGCAGGTGAGGCTGTCCAAGTTACTGTTTTTACAGTAGAGTGGTGGAGGGATGACGTATTTTGGCCAACCCGGAAGTGAGCGTCGCCCTGGATTCCCTCGACAAGTTACTGGCTGCAGTCTTGGATTTTATAGTTCTATATGAATAGATTCAATTTACTAAACTATTAATCATGCTTCAGAAGAATTAACCTTTCTTGGATGGCAGATCTACCACAAGCCTCCATTGCCACAACCTCCAGATGGCTTACGACCTACGGCAACTCCTCGACTACTGCAAGCCAACAAATTGGCTCTTGCACACCAGACACGCATTTTGCTTTATTTTAGGTTTTCAAGCATCTTAAAATACCCAAATCATCACTCCAATACACAAGTCAGCTAATGGCCTACAAGGAAATGCTGAAGTTAGTGTTAGTGATGGCGATAGAAATGGACAAGCTTGCGTGTACAAATATGCAACTAGAATTGCAAGGTTCACAGCCCAGTTGCATAAGTGGTCACAACCGTTGGATTGTAAGCAAGGGTAAAAATAAAAAAATAAAAAAAATTCCCACAAACTAGTCAACATGGTCAATTGAAAGCCTGTACAAAACGACCCTGGAATAGTCAAATGCAGCTTTACTGCGGATGAATTAAGCCAAATTGCATAAACATCCAATGGTAAACAGTATACAAATGCAATCAAGGTTGCACTCACACTAGGCCATCTGGCCGTGACCGTCGCAACTGTGGCCTGGCCACGGTAGGCTCTTGTACATACGCCATCACGTCGCTAGCATCCAAACAATTCTACCAAACCTTAACCAACTAGTGAAAAATGGAACAAAACTTTAGCACACACCCAGTGACTAATCACCTTGTCCAGGGGTGTTCCAACGTGGTTTACCAGAGGGCCTTGTGGACTTAAAGTAAGCCACACATTTGACAGAGACAGCACGGAATGACGTTAAACTAAGCTAATCTACAGGTTACTAGTGCTAGTGCAATTACATGAGCATTTTGCACAATATTTGTACTCCAATGCTACGTAAAGCAGGCTTCTTCAGAAACCCGTAGCCTGCTACATTGAAGGACAACTGTAACAAATCCTGACCAAGACCGAAAGATGGCTCTGGAAGCCACTACGGCCCACGCAGCAGATTACTGCGTGGACCGTGGTGGCTTCCAGCTCAACCCTTCGGTGGACCATTCATACACATGTATTCCGAGGATGTTTTGAAGACACTGGAGTCCCATGGCACTAGATTCCTTTGAAGACTAAGTTGGTATGGGGGGGCCCAAAGGGGGCCCCCCCATAGATCTTGTCAGTCATCTAACACCTGTTAAGAAAAACACACACACATCACAAGATACAAATCAGCAACGCTAGGTTAACAAACAGCGGCGACATGCATGTCAAGGTGCAAAGACCAGGGATACTGATGGCTTGTGTCTGAGGAGACAGCCCAAAAACGTCAACATTTAATAAAGGAAAATAACTTTTACTCACTGCGGTGGTCTGTTTCAAAGTGCCATGTTGGTAGCAATATTTGTCTGGGCTGTTCAGTCAAATGCCCACAAAAACAAACACGCAACAACGCATACTTTCAGTTTGTATAAAGTGACAATAGTGATCTGCAATCTAGATCGAAAACTTTCAACCCTCACTAATCTCAACCTCGATTGACACAGGCCGATGCGAAAAGTAAACCAAACCCGTGGTGTTCACCTTTAATAAAGGGGTGCGTGACAGGTGATCTCAATTAAGAGCTAATCAGAAAGAACACACTGATCTGCCATGAGTGAGAGAGGCGCATTGTTAGACCTGGGCATTCGGGGCTATAGCCCCGGATCTTTTGGGATCAGCCCCGGATCTCTGCCGTAAAAAAAAGAAAAAAAGAAACGTGTATATATATATATAATAATAGCTGCTTTCATACACGTAAGTACTGGCTGTTCTTCTGAATATATGCTGCATCGTTGCAGCAACATTGAAGACGATCGCGTTGACTTCTGCGGTCTGTTCTGCCTCCATGCTGTCTGCGTCAAACCAAAACAAACCTGAGTGACAGCGGCCGCACTTATCCCGCCTCCTGCGAATTTACATAATATCCCTCCCCTTGCAATGCCGGCGCTGGCACTGGCCGCGGGAGCAAGATGTTATTCAAACAAAAATGCATCAATCATTGTTTTATTCTTTCATTACACAATTTTTCATTCTTATAAATAAAAAAATAAAAAAAATACATATATAAATCTAGCCAACTTGGTGTCGCTAAACAAATTCTGGTGTTGCTATGGCAACACCCTGGCGCCCGCCACTTCTCAGAGGTCTTCTCAGGTCAAGTACAGTTATAAAATATCGTTGATAAGAGATGGATATAAGAAAATTCTTAGGAAGAAAAGGGCAGAGCAAGAACAAGCGGTGAAGAGTGTGGCATCATCTCCACCAACCCCTGATGAGAACACTTCAATCACCTCTGGTTTGTGAAAAGCAGCCAGTCGATTAATTTTGATTGATTAATGCTGGTCTGGTGTTACTACCTAGTAGCTAGCATAGTAGCGGCGCCTGTCTTGTCTCTCTAGTGGTCCTTCGTTCTAAAACACTACTATCTTTTGAGAAGCAAATGGTTGCAGCCTTTATAGGCTTACTGTGGCGCTGATGTGAGTACTGTATGCATGCAATACTACTACTCATAGTAATAATCGGAGAGGGTTGAGAAACAGTAGGTTGACAATCCATTCTAGCTTGGTACCTCATTTTTTAAATCCCCAAAAAAGAAACTACGCATAGGACTGTTCTTTCAATCCCAACGTCCCACTGGTTTGATTTTACCTAAGAGAAAAATGTTAGCAGTCTTAATAATGAGATTATGAGACAATGAGAATGAAGCGGCAACAGTGTGACTGTACAGAGTGAGAGAGATGGCTTCAATGGATGACCAGGGATTGGTGGTGGCGTTACCCAGGAAGGGCGGCTGTAGTTAACTGCAAGCAACAGAACATGAATAGTGAAGTGGAGGAAGGAGTCGAAATGAGACTTCATTAGCAGATTCATGTACAGCTCAGATTTATATGGAGATAAGCTTCTTACACAACTTGCATACAGCATAAGCAAGTAACAGAAACAGTCTGGGAAGATAATTTTTTCATTATTTAATTCTACGTCCTGGTTACAGGTCTCGCGATAGCGCATATCATTTCATGCAAGCGAGTGTTTACTTCCTGGTTACAGGTCGCGCGATAGCTCATCTCATGCGATCTTAAAGAGAACATGACGTGAACAGTTTAGGAATGCATATTCCGGGAAAACATTAGAACTCTGCAATGCTGACTAAATATAAAGCATGTTTTTATCCGTAACATTAAACCTACACTGACAACAAGTAATAACTTAAAAATGAAACATAAAAGCAGACCACTACTTACTTGCCGTTGCCTGGCTGGGGGAGAAAGGTCCGTCGGAGCAGCGATGGCTTCCTGACATCGGGTAGGTGCACGCAGGCTATATAGGCTATTCTAATGTCTAATTTTTGCCGCTGGCACTCGGCATAGGCGACCTATGTGTTGGGGGCGCCCTTAATTAATTAATTAATTAAGATACCGTAGCACGCAGGAGTCAGGACGGTGCTCCCCCCCGGGCTAAAGCCCCGGATGTTTTCAATAGAGTGGCGAAGTCACGCCCTTTCCGGTAGGGCTCATGGGACCTATGAGATCGAAAAATATGAATGGGTGTCAATGGAGAGAAAATAATTATTTTCTGGTCCCGGTCTTTATATGCCCTGGATTACACATATGTTGTTTGTGGATTTAAAGGATAATTTTTCATGCAAAGAGTTCGACCGTTTATTGTGCAATTGTTCAGATAAAGGCTGTAGAGAAAACACAACGAGAAAGACTACACGGCTCGTATGTGACGTCACGCTCCCTGCGACTGGCGTGGAGAAGACCGACAATCTTCCCATCGGCATAACTGAAACTCTGCACGTGCCCCGACTTATAATGGTTTTCACCTCTTTCGATGCTTTTATCCTCCCCTTGGAAAAAGCAGTGAAGTGGGGCAGAGAGATCGCCATCTCTGTGCCGAGTTCCAAGGGCGGGTGTGGTGACGTATATCATATGCGTCGAGAGCAGCGAAGAGCTGTAGTTCACAAAGCGGCCTCACATGAAACCTAAAATTATCAAACTTCTTCACGAACATTTGTAGTTTTCTTTGCATGAAAAATTATCATTTAAATCCACAAACAACATATGTGTAATCCAGGGCATATAAAGACTCGATCTCATAGGTCCCATGAGCCCTACCGGAAGGGGCGTGACTTCGCCACTCAATTGCTAACGACGCGCCTGAGTGAGACGTTCAAAACGAGGACGAGGATTTAACGGATTTGTTACCATTCAAATTCAAATTTCTTTATTATTGGATAGGGTATGATATCAATGATTTGGGCTTTGAGTAGGCCTATATTTCTTAAATTTTTTCACCCCTTCGCCTTTTGAATATGAAATCTATAATCTCAGCCTCTCTATAATTTGCCCAACACATATTTTATTGTTCAAATAAAATCCCATCCTTATTTTGCCATTCATATTGAATCTTTACTGTCTTTCATTGTACAACACAATCATCTAATAATTATTCATAACGCTCTTCCATCTCCTTGGCTGCATTAAGACGGCTCGGGTCAGAGCAAAGATCGGGATCCACACATGATAAGGGATAAAGTTATTTATTAGAATAAAGTAAGTATCATGAAATCTGTAAAGGGATTAGTGTAGCGTATGGAAGATTAGAAAATGTGCGATTATATGGTTAGAAAACCAGTACCAAAATCACAAGGACCGACCGAGCCAGAACGGAGGAAACTTACCCAGACAGACAAAACAAATACTGGGAACAACAAACCATCTTTACCATGTTGGAAATACCCAAACAAAATGCAACAAACCAAACCTGAACAGCAAACCAACATATGTGACCAACCAACTGAACTACTGACCAAACACACAATTCTTTCGACTAGCCTATGTATATGGGCAGTGGAAAGTGTGCTGTGGGGATGTTGAATAGTGTTAACATAAAACAAAACATGGAACCAATCCAAAGGTCCAAAACCTTAAGGAACCACCCTAAACAGAACCCAAGCCCACCTGCCTCTGTGGAAAGAGAGAGGGACTGGCTACAGCCTGCGTGGCAGACCTGCACAGGTGCACCTCATCAGCTGACAAGCCTCTCAGCCCCGCCCACTGGCTACCTGTAGCAGGTAGGCAAACACAGAGGACCCAGCAGATGAAGGAGAGAGAGAGCAGTCACAGCTGTCACATCTGTTGCCTGAAGATTCTTCGTTTGTCTCCAACAAAACCTTCCAAACAGATGAATCATTGGCTCATCCCAGAAGTGTCAAATTACTTTTGTGTGTCAAAACGGGCAGGGTGGTCGTGGACTCCTGAAAAATACTATGGTTGTTTTGTATGTAGAATAAAATGCCATTGTACATTTAAAAAAAAAAAGGGAAGACTTTCACAATGCAGGATTCTGGGAATGCAGTGATGGAATCCCGATAACACCTGTTCCCTAATAAATGGGCTCAAGATTCTGAGTCTGCCCGCAAGAGGTTGTGTGTGTGTGTGTGTGTGTGTGTGTGTGTGTGTGTGTGTGTGTGTGTGTGTGTGTGTGTGTGTTTGTGTGTGGTTGCAACCCGGTATCACGCGATTGCGTGCTCCTGCGCACAAACGTTAATCTATTGAAGCGTGTTCCAGAGCACGATAGTCCGACTTTTTGCGTGTTACACAGAACGAAATGTAAACCAATGCATTCTGAATGGGAGTGTTCTAAGACAATTATATCTGTACGGAGCTCCATAAGGGACATTAGGGAGAACGCTCCCGGACAGAACCTTAGTTTGGAAGTCATGCTTAGTGACACGACAAATAGTGACATGCCTACTTCCAATTGAAATACACAATTTAGAAAATAGGCCTACGTGTCCCTGATCACGTTTCAATAGATTAAATAACGTGACAGTGTCACGTATTTCCGTGAGACCATACCCGTACTTCCATGAGTATACTTAAAGGAAGTATACTATCCGCACTATCTACTACGTTATTTTTTCAGATGTGAGTGCTGTTCCAAATCGAGTACTCCGTGGTGCACTAACCGGAAATTACGATCACGACTGCCGCCGTGGCTCCTCCCCCGCAATAAACATCCCGCTTTGAACGGTGAACTCTTTACGCCTAGCAGCTATAAAAACTATAAAAAATACAAAATGACTCTATTAATGCAGGCTATGTGGAAAATGCGCCGACTTTGGCTCAGCCTGGCTCCGCCTCTTCCGCTACGTAGCTAAGATGGCTGCCGTTGAGTACGGGGAGTGTCCTTCGATCCACACTTCAGGATTAGCCCGTTTTGAGTACGGCATCCGGGTCCTTGAAGTATACTTCTTTTCGCCGGATCTGAATTGGAACGTACTGCGTACTCAAATTTTGGCTAGTAAGTACGGACAGTACGGGTATTGGAACACGGCACAGGTTCGAGCGTGTGCATGGGTTGAATTGCGTGTGTCTCACGCCGAATGCATGAGACATGAGAGCCCTGTACTTACGTGACACAAACCAGCACCGCAAACGTTCTCTCCCGCTTGAGATGACGTCTTTCTTTATAGGTTCATGGGTCTGATTCGCGGATTTCCCATGCTGATATCCCCGGAGATTCTCGGGCATCTTCGACAATTTGGCTATAGATTGTCTCATTACACGCTAAATAATATAATTATAGCCTAATTATATATAGCCTATGCATATATATAGACAATATATATATAATTAGGCAATATATATATATACATATAGCATTTGTGGTTTTGGCATAAACATAACTAGGGTGCACTGTACTATCTGCGCACACCCTTTCTGAAGCCTCTCTCGCTCTCTCTCTCTCTCTCTCTCTCTCTCTCTCTCTCTCTCTCTCTCTCTCTCTCTGTCCCTCCCTCCCTCTCTCTCTTTCTCTCTCTCTCGTACCGTTTAGTTAATTGTCTTAGAACACTCCCATTCAGAATGCATTGGTTTACATTTCGTTCTGTGTAACACGCAAAAAGTCGGACTAATATCGTGCTCTGGAACACGCTTCAATAGATTAACGTTCGTGCGCAGGAGCACGCAATCGCGTGATACCGGGTTGTTATCTCAGACTACTACTCTAGATACATAGAGATGCTACACATGACAGGCCTTGCAGACTGCAAAGAGAATCCTGAAGCAGATGGACCCACTCAATGCACTCATGTGCTACAGCAGGTCAACTCCATGCAGCACCACGAAGGCCAGCCCGGCTGAACTCCTGATGGGCCGGAAGAACAGGACGAGGCTTCCTATGCTAGAGAGGAGCCTGCTGCCGCCATGGCCTGGTAATCAACGCGGGGGCCGTCACACCATGCCCTTACCTCATCGAGACACAGCAGGGAGCAACACTCCGGCCGCAACCGGCGCCATCTCCAGGAGGTGCCTGCTCCGGTGACAGCCGAGAGCACAGCACCTTTCTCACTGATTCTAAAAGATGCCAGTCAGGGGTGACACAGTTTGGCATGGGACTGGTCACTCAGTCCCAGTGTCAGCATCCATACTGATATCTGTCACAGACCAGGTCTGGACGGCAAATTAAACCAGTTGTTAGACTGGGCTGTGAGTGACTGTAACCTCAAGAACAATCTTTGGGTGGTAGAAGAGCTCCGATGGTAAACCATATCTGATTGTAAAAAAGGAGTTCCAGAATTTAACATGCTGTGAAATGTTATTCTGAATGTTTATTGATGCTACGGACGAAGAGCACTATTATTTACACTTTCTTTATGCTATCTACTTTTAACAATATCTACACTACACTGGTACAGGATCTCCTGTCTCCCACTAGTCTTGCATTGGGGAGACGCGGGTGATGGCATTGACAGCTCTTTGATAGATGCTGTGAAGCCTCTTCTTCTGATTCTTCACCTCCACCTCCTTAGATGGCTCCTCATTCCCTTTAGCGCAGCAGATTAATGGCATATTTCAAGAGAATTGTTAAAATTGGTATCCAAGCATGAAATATGGCACATATACTCTCTAAGGGTCACTTTTTGGGAAAAAGGCGACGGCCACCCAAAAATTCAACATGGCGGCAATTTTTTCAAGATGGCCACTATCCTCATTATATCAATCGTTCACACAGTGATGTAGGCATAATATTTTGTGAAAATACTCTCTTAAGAATGTTTTTCCATTTCACCACCATCACCATTTGAACAATTGTAATGATTAATATTCGCCAGGAGCGGTGGCCATCTTTACAAATGGCGGCCATCGTGGATTTTTTTAATCCACCCATTGACAGTGTTCTGATTCTGAAGGGTCCTGCTTACCTCTAGGAGTTCAGCCAGCTCCTTGTACTTCTCTGTGGTCTCCGAGGGGGGCTGCACCACAGGCCGGTGCCTACACTGGGCCAGGTACAGGCACTGCTGTACCTGGTCCAGATGCCCTGGCAAAGGAAGGAGAAAATGAGAAAATGAGTCACAAATAAACACAAGTGAAAAAGAGTTACAGGTCTTTATAATTAAAGGTTTCAAATAAAGTCTACATTTTCACGACTACTGCAGAAATCTCTTGACAAGAATCCAACCCAAAAATGGGCTTCCTGTGGAAAGAATATCAAGTGGGAGTGTGTACTATCTATCAACACAACTTATTGAAGGCTTCATTGCTTTAAACAAATGTAAATCCTATAATGACAATAATTGGTATAATAAGTACTTTCTCTCCATTGAAACCCATTCAAATTTTCCTGGCCCAGAGGTCCCATGGAGGTCTCCCGGAAGGGGCGGACTTATGAGCTTGATAGAGCGGCGAGGTCACGCCTCTTCCGGTAGAGCCCATGGGACCTATGAGATCTAAAAATATGAATGGGTTTCAATGGAGAGAAAGTAATTATCATCTGGTCCTCCCAGTCTTTATATGCCCCGGATTACACCTATGTTATTTGTGGATTTAAATGATATTTAAATCTAAATTATATATTTTTCATGTCAAGAGTTTGACCGTTTATTGTGCAATTGTTCATTTAAAGGCTGTAGAGATAACACAATGCGAAAGACGTATTTGCCGTCACGCTCCCTGTGACTGGCGTGGACAAGACCGACAATCTCCCCATCGGCATAACTGAAATTCTCCACATGCCCCAACTTGTAATGGTTTTCATCTCTTTTGATGGTTTTATTGTCCCCTTGGAAAAAACCTAACATTATCAAACTTCTTCACGAAAATGTTTAGTTTTCTATGCATGAAAAAATACAATTTAAATCCACAAACAACATATGTGTAATCCGGGGCAGATAAAGACTGGGACCAGAAGATAATTACTTTCTCTCCATTGAAACCCATTCCTATTTTTCGAACCTATAAGTCCCATGGGCTCTACCGGAAAGGGCGTGACTTCGCCACTCACCATCGCTGCAGCAGCCTTTTCCAGCAACTCATGTGACGGCCACCAGAGGTCCCCAGCCATCACTTTCCATTCCTTCCACCCCGCTCTCTCCCCAGCCCTCAGATGGGGTACCGTCTATCTTCCATTCATCAATCCTCTTTTATTCACCGTGACAAAAGACATCAAATAGGGAGGCGTGGGAAAATTCAAAAAACTACATTTCAAAGCCCAGTCAATGGCAGATA
Source organism: Gadus macrocephalus (assembly GCF_031168955.1). Lineage (NCBI taxonomy): Eukaryota > Metazoa > Chordata > Actinopteri > Gadiformes > Gadidae > Gadus > Gadus macrocephalus. The sequence goes on from NC_082389.1 coordinate 15,937,427, forward strand.
TATGCAAAGTGGATATAAACCTACTCTCCATAGATGCTACCCATCCCCCTTCTATTTATTTATCTCTCTTACTCTTTTTCTCAAGGTGATTATGTGTGAGTGTGTGCGGGTGCGTGTGTGTGTGTGTGTGTGTGTGTGTGCGGGTGTGCGTGTGTGTGTGTGTCTGTGAGTCTGTTACCACATCAGAAAACACGTCAAGAACTACTCTTCATCAATACAATACAACTACAAGACTTCCAAAAAAGACAAAATGTAAGACTCCCATCCTAGCCCTAACATTAAGAATCAAACTTTCTCCTGCTACATTTCTCCATCTCCCCCTGCACATGCAGTCCTCAAAAAGAATACAAAATGACCGGTCTTCTGCTCCCTGATTGGCTGTACACAGTTTCCCACCCAAATCAGAAAGGGGGTGTGGGGGGTCACAGGAGGTCATGTCTGGTCACCCCTCAGGAGAATAGCCGGGTCCCTGTCTGCCCCGCAAACCACCAACGGCTCTCAACCATCCCTATAGCAACAGCCAGGGACCCTAGACGGTCCCAGACTGGGGCGTTCGAGCAGATGCCCGTAATTAATGTTGTTTTACGGAGAAGTCGTCCCTGCCAGTCTCTCTTCCATGGAGGCAATGGCTCTCCCAGACCTGCCACCCCCCTATAGTGCTCGTGAAAAATGAGTGTGTGTGTGTGTGTGTGTGTGTGTGTGTGTGTGTGTGTGTGTGTGTGTGTGTGTGTGTGTGTGTGTGTGTGTGTGTGTGTGTGTGTGTGTGTGTGTGTGTGTGTGTGTGTGTGTGTGTGTGTTTGAGAAAGAGTAGTGACTGCTTAATACTGACTGCCCAGTCAGACTGCCTACGGGCACACAACAATATGGACCAACATCTATGGGGAAATTTAAATGAGGCTATATGGTGCAGTGTGTGTGCCACAGACCTCGTAATTTAAACCTCTAAGCTTCCTACCAACATCAATCCTGGCTGGTAACCAAGCCGAGAAGGAAAGACAATAAGACAATATGCCGTTTGGTTGATGCTATTATTCAAGCAGATTGAAACCGTGTGCATATATTGTTATTATGTTGAGCCCCCTGTGTGAATCAAACTCCTAAACCTGATGGTGGTCATTCAATGGTCTACAAATGGAACTCGACAGTACCACAATAACTGAACGTTCATTGATGAACATAATTCTTTAAGGCTTGTTCATCTATTCTGAGACCATCTATACATAACAATCATGACTGGTGCACTTTCAAGCCGGAGGGCTCACTGTGAGGGCGGCCAGGTCTCTGGCTGTGAGCCTCCACATCTTCTGGACCATTCGAGAACCATCAGGCTGGACAGTCCAGGTCTTACAAGTGTGCCCGTAAACCAATGATACTGTAAAATCGAACTGTAATCACGCCATCTGAAGGGTATCATCTGAAGGAAACGAGGCAAAACCTGACTCAATGGAGTATTCTGGACGCAAGCAAACCCTGGCACGCATCAGACACATCTGAGTCCTGTTAATCAACCATGCTGTATATGGTGGTGGTTAGTGAGGTCCCCCCTTCACTTTAGGCGTCTTTGAGTGTTATTAATTATTATTATTCTTCATGTTTAACCTCTGTTTTCCTTTTATTCCTAGTCTGTTTTACATAGTTTTGAATAATGACTATATGCTCTGTAAGGTGACCTTGGGTGTCTTGAAAGGCGCCTCTAAATTAAATGTATTATTATTATTATTATTAAGTAAACGGCAACTATGCCATCCCTAGTATATAATCTCAAAGATGAAGACAAGACATTTCTGTTTATATCCTCTCTCTCTCTCTCTCTCTCTCTCTCTCTCTCTCTCTCTCTCTCTCTCTCTCTCTCTCTCTCCCTCTCTCTACGCTGTGAATTTAAAGGTCTTTCAGACCAACAATTGCCCTGTATTGATCCTTCGCCATTAAACGTTGTGAAGACCCCTGACCAGGTCAACTGATCACTGCTGATTGGAGTCAAAGACGCATCAATCTGCTGTCTGACCGACGACACGAGGGGCCACTAAATACACTGTCCACGAGTTCATCAACAGCACACGGCCGCAGGCACACTCCGTGGCCCAGGGGTCAGGGGTTCACACGACCCCTGACCTGGCCAGCCCTCCTGGTCAGAAAGACATAATAAAAGGTTTCCTGGACCTCCGATGGGTCTGCTCTGTTGAGCTGGACCCATAAACTTGTTTAAATACCTTTACAGGGGAGACGGTTTAGCCCCCTATAAAGTCCAATTTAAATGGTCCGTTAAAATGGAGGCTGGTGAGGAAGTATATGGGCTTGTTAACACTGAGCTCAGTTGCTAACAGATTTGGTGGGTTCAGGGTTTTCTTTTTGTCAATGCATTTGTGCAGACATCAAAGATTCCAATGTGATGATTTCAAAAATCCTCTACGAATAGTGTTTTGGTAATTTTTTTCAAAACGAAAATATTTGACATTTAAAATAATTGTCTTTGTTTACTACCATGGCGCATAGAGAAAGTCTGCATAAAATGCAAATGTACCATCATAGAGAAATCCGTACTAAAGCGAGGTCCCCGGAATATTAAAGTGGGGGCTGGTTGAAGTGTGTACAAATTTCCCAAACCACCCTGTCTTGTGTTTTAATTCTTTATTTGACTTTGTATTTTCCCACACCCTCACCCTGGGCAAGTCCCCAGCCCGCCGACGCACTCAGCCGTCCAGAGGTCAGGAGTGCAGGGAGCCAGACAGCGTTTTATAGAAGCTCCATAAGCCAGAGAACATGGGGAAGGTGGAAGAGGGGTGTCTGGGAACGAGCAGGCCAATTATAGGGTGGCTAGACACAGCCCACTGACATGCTGCTGTCCTGGGTGGGACACTGGTGGACGGGGAAGCAATGGCCACTCAGCCTCCCAGACATGTGTTCTCTAAGCACGGAGAGGGGGTGGTCGTGGGTCAAAAATGACAAATACCAAATAAGTGAATAAGGGGTAATATATCCCAGTAGGGGAAGTAGGGGAAGGAGGGGAAGTGTATCCCATGATGTTTGGATTGTTTGTTGACAACCCACTGGAAGCAGTATTTTAGCTGAAGCTTTGAATCTGGGTTGCCGTTATGATGACAGGGGAATAGACTTGATCTACATTGAGATGATCCACTGATGTATTTACGTAAAGGCCTCATTCATGTTTTAATACATTACAGTTACATTGACTTGCATGCATGTCATCGTTCAATGCACCTCACTTGACTATCTTTGAAAAAAAAATATATATATAAATAAATGCCTGCTTTCACTTTTCAATTTGGGATGTGCATTATTATTCATTGCTGTTTATTTTCCATTCCTGCACAATTAAAACACATTTGCAATGTTGAAATGGATCTGTCCCAGTCGTCCTTTTTGTGAGGTTATTAACCAAATAGTTATTGATCTATTGATCCATTTATTGATCCTGAAGCATGAACTAGGCCAACTCTTCAATAAATGGTGTGATTTTTTATTGTGTACTTCTCATCATAGTCGGCCTAAACCACTGATTCCTTATATTTTCTAGAATGTAGTTTTGAATATGTATCAGCCATATAACTCCTGATGTAATTTCTCACATTGCCAGATATTGCCAACTGTAATAATTTAGCTTGAACAAAGAAGGCAGAGGGCTAAAACTGGTAATTAATCGATCTGCCTTACATCTTGGGGTGAAATACAAATTTGTCTTGAACTTTCAATATGATTTTGTAGGACTAAACCTTCTTCCATGGTTCTTGGATAGTATAGGCTGAGCTTACAGCAAGCTACCGGGGTCGAAAGTCTCTTTCAAACATTAGCTCTTGGGGCCGTTTCAACCCAATCAGATCCAGAGTTGCTACATCTACCATGCTGTCCTAAACATTTTCATTTAAATTGAATGAAGGCCTACACAAACAACACAAACTAATTTGTGTAGGCAAAACGCGTATACACTATATATATATATATATATATATATATATATATATATATATATATATATATATATATATATATATATATATATAGGCTATATATATATATATATATATATAATTTATTGCATTAACATTTTGAGTTATAGCATAGGCCTTCATGTGTTGTTTAGGAATATTTATTTCTGAATCACTTGATGGTTTGTCCGGAGACTGACAGGAATCGTTTATCTATTCTGAAATCCGCAGAAGGTGACGAACTCTCCCACGACAGGGAACGCGCGCCTTTTTGGAATTAGCCACGCGACACGCCTTGCATAGTAATAATGGCTCGCGCTTTGAGCTTGAACTTGACCGTCGGAATGCGCCTCGTGGGAACACTGGCTCCATGGTGCCCCCTCTTTTTATGATGCACAAGTTGGTGTCAACTCTTATTAACATAAAACCCAGCCTGTTTCAAATTAAGGGACAAGGGCTAAGTCTCTCCCTCTCTCTCCCTTTCACACCAAGCTGAGGGAGAATTAACACTTCTCCCTACAAACCTCATCGGTAAGGAAGTTTTTATTTATCACTTGTCTTCAAATATTTTCTTATTTATATATGCTAGGCATATATAGAATATTATAGTGGATTTTTTTGGGATTGCATTTAGTTTTACTCAGCTTGAACACATATGATTTAATTTTAAATTAATTATATAGGCTAGGCCTACCGACAGAAAAAGATAAACCTTATATATTTGGGCAATCTAGAATCTTTAGAAAATATGTGTTTTCAATGTATTGAAATAATGTAGAATGCTCATGCATGTAAGCTATGTAAGCAGCATCTTGAGGTTAGTTTGCACTTTGAAGGCTTTGCTACATGTCAGCCTTTTGTTCATTTACAGGATTGAACTCTACATAAATACTACCCACATCCTTTTCTCAATTAAACGAATTGTCCCGAAAAAATATTGGGAAGCCCTACAAGTGGTGCACCCACCTACCAGTTTGGATGCTGTCCAAAAAGGTCAAATGTAGGCCTATTGCTTCCAAATGGCCAGGCTTTAATAAATAGGCCTCAATAACTATTTCCTGAATAGTGGAGTTTGACTAAAAAGTTTAAATAACTTCTATATACCTATTTTCTTCCTGCCATATGGAATCATAATAATTACTATTATCTATCTAAGTATAATATAATAATAACAAATAAATAATGATAAAATAGGTTTATCGTTCCACAATAAGGCCTACGTTTTCAATTTATATATATATATATATATATTAAATCCTCAATCTAAAATTCAACCAAATTATGGACATGTATTTAGATTTGAATCAGCCACCATTTTAAATATTGAAGAATATATCTAAAGGATTTGAAAAGAGATATAGCCAATAAAACCAAGAAATGCTCTTATCCATTCAGTCTATTATATACATTTATAGTCACTTGTACCCCGAAAATTATTAGAAGAGTTAAGCTAATGCAATATATATTTCACATTCAATCCACTTGAAAATATCTGATCAAAGTCAGCTTCCAAGGTAAAGTTCAGATAATGACAAGGCCTGATTCAAGTCCAGACAATATAAAATACTATCAGGTTGTGACGAAAGGTTAAATCATAAATGGAATGTTGCCTTATCAACCTACTTTATTCATTTTAACCTGTAGTTATTATCATATTGCTATAAATACGTTCTAAGATTAAAATATGAGTAGACTAAATTAGTTGTAACCATGTTTAGTAAAAAACTAATGAAAATGAAACGGTGAAAATAAACAATACTATTACTGCAGTGAGAAATATTCGATTCTAATCAATGCTCAAACTGTATCTGAATTAACATCTTTATGTCCATTATTATTGGTTAAAACATAACGAAAAGATCAAACAGTATAGTAGGCCTAGGAGTATGAATAATTCATAACCGGCAGTAAAATGTTAAAAATTATGCCTGGGGTCATCAGCAAAGGCCTGTATATTTCCAGGTTAAAAAACAAAAATTTGTAGTCAGTCAAGTATTTATTGTATAAAAAAACAATGATATGCAGTTAACTGTATGCATATTCTACTGTAGAAGACATTGTTCAACAAGGTCTTCAAGTTGCTTGATAAAAAAATATGCTTGCCTTTTAAGTTTTGGATCTAAAGAGAAAAATAATTATGGCTGTTCCAAAAAAAACCTTTTAAAATAGAACATATAATTGTCAGAAGTATCTTACTATGATTTGATCATATAATATGGTGGTTCAAATTCGAAAGATCATATATATAAATAACTATTTAAACTTGATGAACCTAGCATGAATGCTCAAAATAGTATTTTTAGCATTATATATGCTGTAAAATATCCTTAGGATATTCTTCCAACTCTCTGTCTAATATGATCTTCAAGAAAGCATAATTCATTTAAATTATAAATAAGGTAAGTTGATTGTTATGATGCCTCAAATGTGGGTAGAACCCTTTTTAAACATGGTTATTACATGTGGTATGCTATAGCTGATACAGCAATTACAATTCTGATCACAATCAATGTTGTTTTCGTGGAAGTTTCGTAGAGGAAACATTATGCTGTATATTCAAAAATAAAATAGGGAGGAACATTATACACAATTATTTCATTCTTTATGTCTTTATTTTCTACCTGCATTTGCTTTTATTATTTCATTATACATTTCACGTGGCATCAAATCCTCGTCCATGCTTCTCAGTTCCTTCTCACCAAAGAGTGTCGCTGTTTCAGCCCTGTGTTTTTATTAAGCTTTTTTATTCAATACCCAGCGTACATGTTAAAAGCAAGGTGTACTTTCTTGTAATATTTTAGGGATAGCCTATAACAGTTTGGACAATTCACCTTATTCATATTTTGTATCACAGTAAATAACCTCGTTGTAAGCCTTGAACAAATGATTCTCCAAACGTTTTCCAAACCTAGGCCCTGCTCTGGGCGGAAAAAATGCCCTTGTTGAGATACCCCATAACACTATCCCTATTAAGTACAACAATGACTGATCAGAAATTATAGAGCATTTAACAGAATCGAGGCGTGATCACGTAAGGCTTTCTCGTCAACCACGTTGAAACTATTTGATACATATTCTTTGGCTTTTTACATAATCTAGCCACTATTCTGCGTTATATCCAAGCATAGCACAGTTTGACACATTTGATAGGACTACATTGATTATCTCCTCCTCCTCCTCCTCCTCCTCCTCCTCCTCCTCCTCCTCCTCCTCCTCCTCCTCCTCCTCCTCCTCCTCCTCTCCCTCCCTCCCAGCTTCCTCCCTCCTCTCACTCCTCATCTCGCTGTCTCGTGGATGCGCTTCTCTTTTCTGGCGCGCTAGCTGGAACAGCCATAGCTCTCTGTACACTTCTGTCTGACTGCCTTGTTTGGTAAGAGAATTAAATTTCGCTATTTTATTGGGTTGTAATCATAGGCATCATGTTCCCTCGTAAGAGATCTTTCGTTGTTATTTTTTTATTCTTATTATGTTTACATATATAGACCTATATATTAATATGACATTACCTAATTAAATTAGTGTTCTTTTATTTTTATTTATTTATTGAGGGGAAACCTGAAAGAAGGTTAAATAATCTAGATTATTTTTATTTATTGGAATATTGTATCCGGAGTACATCATGCATGTAGTCTGTATTTTGAATGTCATTATTTTCTAATAACAAAAGGATGGTTATGATGTAGGACTGATTCATTCTCCTGATTAGTCTTTTTCTTACTTATTTTGCATCTTTTTTTGGTGGCAGTTGCTTAAAGCTTTAGAGAGAGAGTTTACAAAATCCTCTTGTTTACAAATTGTTTACAAAATCCTAGGCCTGTTTTAATATGAGCCGTGAGAGGTAGAATATTAATAACGTGCATTCGGAGGAATGCAGCTACAATCTAAATATTTCATGAGGGCCTGACATGTCATAAGTATTCATATACATTGTTGTGGAGGCCCCATGCCATGCCGTGCGGGGTTCAGTTGGGATATTGTTCTGAGCCTGGGAAAGTGGAGCCGGGCCCGAGGAGTGACGTGGTGACGCTGGCGTCTGTTGTTCGCTGGACCTCGGGGATGCCAGACGTCATTGTCATGCTAATGCGCTCCTGCACGTTGTTGAACTTGATGTTGACTCCTTTCTTTGGGGTAATTTTTCTCGGTCACTTGTTTGTGGGAAAATCTTCTCGGGGTCTGTGGAAGGGGGGGGGGGGGGGGGGGGGGTAGAGGTGGGGGGGAGTGAGGTTTGTGTGTGTGTGTGTGTGTGTGTGTGTGTGTGTGTGTGTGTGTGTGTGTGTGTGTGTGTGTGTGTGTGTGTGTGTGTGTGTGTATGTGTGTGTGTGTGTGTGTGTGCGTGTGTTTGCTTAAATGTTTGATGAAACAGTTTTAAACGGCCAATAGCCTGGAGAATGGGCTGAATATATGGTTTACCTTGTTTTTGGGATTGTTTATTTTTGTACAATATTTTTAATTTCACATTGAATTGTACCAATATGCTCAGATATTTGCAAGTTACAGCACATAGAAATATAGAATGGTAAGAACACAAGCTAACATATTGTTGCAAAGACGTTTGTAGGCTGACTTTATTTTTGCAGTTGGGTTTTAAGTGAATTAATTGCAGGAGAAAGTGATGAATCAACTGATTCATTCAGTATAGTCCTATTAGCATACCAGTCCTATTGACCCACATTGCCTTGGTCCACACGATAGGCCTATTGCTCTGTTGCCTATAGGCCTCACTATAATGTCAGAGTGGTTCTGCTTATGCAAGCCTTTTGACTAAATGACCATGGCTGAATGGATGGCATATAACCTAATAGGATTTTAAATGCAGATTATAATAGGTAACTAGCCATTTTTGTGGTGTTATTTTAAGGTATCCAGTAGTGATTGGCTGGGCCTCCGTGAGATAATCAGTGGTTAGCCTGTGAGGCTAGGTCCCAGATTGAATTGAATTGGACGATACTCTAATATGTTTAAATATGTTCTCTAATTGCCTCTGCAAAGATGTGCAGATTCGGTCACACTAACGATGTATTTAACACATCTTTCAGTGTTTATTCTGAGGAGATGTAATGTAAGCCTCTGCAGTTGGTCGGTTCACCTGTTCTCCCCTAAGGTGTGGTACCACGTGCGGCGCACATTCTGCACATGCGCAATAATCGCCAGTGGCTCCTATCAGATGCAAACGTCCTTTGTAAATCGAGGCAATAGACTCTTCTATTCTTGTACACACACACACACACACACACACACACACACACACACACACACACACACACACACACACACACACACACACACACACACACACACACACACACACACACCACACACACACACACACCACACACACGCGCACCCACACACAAACACACACACACACACACACACACACACACACACACACACACACACACACACACACACACACACACACACACACACACACACAAGCACGCACACACACAAGCACGCACGCACGCACACAGACACACACACACACACACACACACACACACACACACACACACACACACACACACACACAAGCACGCACACACACAAGCACGCACGCACGCACACAGACACACACACACACACACACACACACATACACAGACACACATACACAAACACAAAATGTACTATCAAACTGCTCCTTTCAAACATTGAAAAGATTCTGCAAGTTTGTCGTTGCTGATAGTTATTCGCATTTTCTGATCGGTATCGTGCCAACTATCCCATTTCAGTCAGAATATCACTCATATTCGCCGTGAAAATGCAGCAAATAGGCGGTACGTGCATGCTATCGGTGTTTGGCTCCATGATCGGTATAAATAAGGCTATAGTAGGCCTAGCAGAACGAGAGCTGGAGGCGCGGGTGGTTTCAGCACCACGGACAGAAACCCGGAAGGAATCGGATCGGATGTTGGATCGAACCAGAATAGTAATCTCGAGTGGTTTGGCAGAGGAGATGTGTCATGTGTTGGGCCCTGTCCCCTGGTTAAAGATTCAGTTCCCGAACATTGAACAAAAAGAAAGCAAACAATGAGAAAGACGTTTGGCTATCAACCAGAGAGGGACGAGAGCCAGTTGACCTGGTTTCTGCAGGCCTGCCCTCCTCAGGCGGACTGGACTGCATGCTGCTAATGAATCTATCAAGATACAAGTCGGGTGCACGAGGTACGGGTTCAAATGTAGGCTAGAACAAGACCCGGGCAAAAAAAATCTATTGATTTCCAAACTTTATTCCGAGGACAGATTGGCCTATTTCCCTTCAATCTAAGCCCACCTACCTCGATTCGAGGTTGTAAGCATGGCCGTGGATATAGCATGTCATTCAGGGATGCGTCTAGTAAAAGATTAAAAACGAGACGTTATGATAGCCCAGGCCGATATTACAACTAAGGATGCGTGATAGAATGAAAACCTCATTCAATTCTTAATTTGATATTCCCGCCTGTTGTGCCACCCATTCCCTCCCTCCTCCCGCCTCCCCCACCCTCTCACCCCCTGATAGTGTGTATGTGTGTGTGTGTGTGTGTGTGTGTGTGTGTGTGTGTGTGTGTGTGTGTGTGTGTGTGTGTGTGTGTGTGTGTGTGTGTGTGTGCGCGTGTGTGTGTGCATGTGCGTGTGTGTTTGTGTGCGTGTGTGTGTGCGCGCGCGTGTGTGTCTCGATAGGCGGTTGGGGATTGGTAGCTCCACGCGGGGGAGTTAACCACGGAGCTTATTGTAGGCTCTCTTCACACTTGTCAGTCGCAACGTCTATGTAAAGGGGAGAGCACCGTGCACAGAGCCAGGAGAGCCAGCTATAGAACGGCATCCTATAGCTTCCTCTGGACACACGCAGCCGCGTCCTTAATGACACTGCTCACTAGGACCTGACACTGGAGAAGAACTTATCAAAGAGAGTAGCCTTTATTATCCAAGTAAGTATCCATTTATGATTTGACATCCATTATTTTTTTTTCTGCAAATATTACACAATGTTCCATTTACATCCCAGGGCTGAGTATTTCAATACATGCCTTGGATTAAGTGGAGCTATCTTGCTGCAGATTCTCACCAACTTCAACAATATGCATCCTAAATATGTGCGCAAATTGATTTTGAGAGCAGGATTTTGGATTGATTTTGCAGTTTGTTTAAATCCAATTCAATGGTCCCATCAAAACTAAGTTGAGGCATCAGAAGAGCTGGCTATGTGTCTCACTCGTAGGCTAGTAGGCCTACACTAGGGCTTCGCTGTTGGATGGTTACCAACTCGGTCGTGGAAGGCATGCGCGCGTGTGTGCGTGTGTGCGTGTGTGTGTGTGTGTGTGTGTGTGTGTGTGTGTGTGTGTGTGTGTGTGTGTGTGTGTGTGTGTGTGTGTGTGTGTGTGTGTGTGTGTGCGTGTGTGTGTTAGAGAGAGAGAGAGAGCGAGAGAGAGATAGAGAGAATACATGCGTTGTGGAGAGAGCTAAAGCTGCATATCGAGTATTTATTTTTTTGCCAACGGATTCAACCCAGGAGGAATCCGTGTTTGAACTTAATCTGATCTACATAGACAAATAAATAAATAACATGAACGCGTGTTTGCCGAGGAGCGAGCATTGTTGCCAATCCAGCGGCCGGGACCGAGCAGGGAGCATCTCTCTCCTCCGAGGAGCTCACCGCCACTTCTCCCTCTCTGCACGGGCCCTTTAAGAGACGACGGGTTAGTTTGTGTCTTTGGTTATCTAGCTGTATGAGTTTTAATTTCATAAAGCTAGAGAACCGAAAGTATTAACTAATCCCCATGACTTCGGAGCCGTGGCTTGGCGTGGCGGATTGCCGGGGCGGGAAGAGGAGGCACGAGGCGCTGGGGCTGCTCGAGGCTGCGCGGCTCCAAAATGCCGACGAGGGGATTCACACACACACTACGATGCTTTTTTTTAAAACCTGATCCTTGTCCGGTTGTACGATAGACGTGCTATAGAACGTCTCCCACGGTGTATGTGTTTTCGTGGTTGTGTGTGTATGATTCCTTCAAGGTTTGAGGAGGCTATTTAAACAGTGCGATGTTGATGCTGGGGGGGGGGGGGGGGGGGGGGGGGGCATTGGGGAAGCGTTGGACGGGGGTTTTAACTTTAAACGTTAGGTGAAGCCGTTTAAAGCCCAGCTTGTTGTATGGTTAATAGGGCTGAATGGTTGTAATAACGGTAAGGTTTCGAGAAAGGTAAAAATAGTTAAACGACCGAATTCCTGTGATTGGTCAGTAGGGGACTCACGTGACGCTATTGGAAGCAGCATCATATCGCTTTTCTAGATCTGAGATACTGGTTATGGCAATGCTTATGTTTTCATCATGTGTGCCATCATTGCTATCATGATCATACAAAATAACATTGAGAATACAGACATTATTCATTGCAATCTTTAATTATCTTAAGCAGATGTTTGATTGGGGCATATTTTCACAATCTAGACAATCAACAATATGGCCTTGTTGATTGTCTTAATGTGCTGTTGATGTTACAGCATACCGACGAATCTGGCTTTTAAAGCTTTAAACTGTAAAAGAGGCAAATGGGCTTTTTATTTTTGATACAGGAACATTTGGTGCAACGTACAGCTTGTGTTGACCTGATAGCTGCCAAACAATCTAGTTGGTCTATACCAGCATGCAAGCTACACACTTCTCCTTAAACAGGGTTGGTTTCTATTCATCCCATCAATAGTCTTGATTTAGTCAAAGAACAGGATGCAGTATGTTCCATCTCTCCTTCTTGGTCTTTTGCTTGCTACAGGCTGAGATCCTGAGCTATTGTAGGAACATAATCGTCATGATACAAGGGAATCCTACCATATCTATTATGTGTCTTATGTTAGGTTGGTTTGTACCGCCTTCTTGATTGTTGATGAGGTGATGAGCTGGACGATGAATCATTGGCATATCTCATGTTGAGTGATATTGAACTTAAATTAGAGCTTAAAATAGCATCAACTTCTGTTGTCTATAAAAAAAAGGTTTTATATAAAACAGAGAACCGTAAATTCTGCATTTTGCTAATCCACTATTTTAGTGGACAATTGTAGGAATGTGTGCCCATTCGGTTGATTGACCATGGAGAGAATTATCATTATGCGGTCCTGATCTAATTCTGTTACACCTCAAAACTGAAGGAAACGTGGTCATCGTACATGGCTAGCCTCACTGGTAGGCTGAATACTTCCTTAATAAAAGCAGATGAATACCTCACCAACACATCAGAAAGACTAGACAGGAGGATCTGAGGGGACGACGGCAAGACAATGACAGTCATTACAAAAATAACATTCCTGTCTGCCAGCAGGCAGCTTCAACCAGGCAGGGACCCATAATGCACTCACTTCCACTTCTATGCTAAACTGTTCATCTTCTCCAGGAATGATTCTGTTTTGACAGCATAAAAATGGAAAAATATACAACTCAGATTTGCAGGAGCTTACCTTCTCTCTAATTTGTGTTTTTAAAGGAGAATGGCGCCTTCATCAGAGACAGAGTTGACTGAAACTCAGCAAGGGGCCAACCGGCTCACAGACAGAGGAGGATGAACAGCCAATCAGACGCATGGATAAATCATCAAGGTATGCAAATTAATGGTTCAGTTCCTTGTGTACACTCACAACACCCAGTGCCTGATGGTGTTGATTCTGACGGTCACCCTGCTGTTAAACAGTTGGCTGGTACAGGCCTTAATAGGGACTGTACATTTTTTACATTTTCCATAGAGATCAACTGCTTTTTTTAACAAAGTCTAGTTTAAGGTTGAATGAGGTCGACAGTCGTTATGACTTGTTATTTTACTTTAAATGAATAACATGAAAAGATCATTTGTGTTAAGTATAACCTAAGTAAGCAGGAGCTCTTATATCTCAATGAAAATCGGACATCTTGTGAAATCGGACAAAAAGAGAACGTTGGTTTCTGCCTTTCACCTTTAGCAAGTATTAGCATGTTTTACATTTGACACAGACACACCCCTCCCCCTGCTCCTTTCTCTGTTTCACTCCAGCTCTTTTATACATGCAGCGTTTTATCCCCTAAATCCTATTTGTCAGGTAGAGTGCGTGATAGGTGCAGGGGAGGAGGCTGTGTAATCTCTGCTGCGGCGCGGTCCCCCTGCTCTGCTAAGGGGATACAGCGGCCAGCAGCCAGGGTTACTGGTGTGGAAACACTGTTTGGGTGGCTCTGTCCTTTTTGGTTTCCAACTTCCTGATGTGCCAGCCACCCCTTAAGGACTGATACCCTCTGCCTTCCCTGTGTTACAATGCAGTGACTGTGGAGGTTGTGGTTTAGGTGCACGCATAGTTACGCTAGAGAAGCATGAGGTGTCACTGCATATTCCTACTAAACTATACCAAACTCCTACTCCTTTCAGTGATCTTTATCAGACCCGACCAAATACCGATCTGATTCCTACTTCTATTTTACAAAGCTGCTGATTGATTTGCGCTGCAATATTTTTGTAATTGTGGAATTGTCTGATAATGGCACCATATTTTAAAATGGTGTGGGAAAGAATTGAACAGATCCTGTTAAAAACGACACATTTCAAATAACAGTAACAGATAATTCACACATTTGTACTTTCTTACTCCCTCCCCTAAACCCGCAAATTGCACCGAAATTTGGCCTTTAAAAATAACAGATTGTTGGCAAGGTCAGACGATGATAGTGGAGCAACCTTGAGGCACAGTAGGATGCTCATATGTTATTCACATGTGTCAAACGCTCTTTCAGTACACCACACTTTCCCAAGCTTGCTGTTTTCTAAAGAGCATGTCAATTCTACAGCTGGATGGGTGATAAATCTTTGTAGTTATGCCTTACGATCAATGGAGTGTGTGAATGTGTGTGTGTGTGTGTGTGTGTGTGTGTGTGTGTGTGTGTGTGTGTGTGTGTGTGTGTGTGTGTGTGTGTGTGTGTGTGTGTGTGCGTGTGCGTGCGTGCGTGCGTGCATGTGTCTGTATGAAGTACTGTACCCCCATTGTCACAACAGATGGAACACAGACCTGAAACGTGCTTGTTAAAAAAGGCAATCTACTTTTCTCTAAGCCCATTTTATCCTGGGTGAATAATGAAGTATTATTTAAAGGCAGATATGAAGGTAGGCTGAGTTATGTCGAAATGTTGCCCTTGTGAGGTCCAAAAGATTCAGAGGCTGTGGGCCCTATGAGCAGAGAAGAGATCTCTTTGGAATCCTTATGCAAAGCAGGGCCTGTATAATGAGATGTATTTATGAGAGGGTGGGAAGGGGGTGCTGCTTTTGAAAAGCAGTAAGCTGGAGACTGAATGGAAGGGGAGGGAGGGGGGGAGTCAGACGAGTGGGGAATCAGGGGTACGGGGGGGTTTGGGGGGGATGCAGGGGCCCCCAGCAGTCCAGCCATCGGCCAAAGCAGCTGTGAAAAGGGGGTCCTGTCTTTTTCCCACGCCCGGCAAGACGCGAAACACTGCCGTAGCCCTCCAGGGTCAAGTCCCATCGCTAATATATACACACATACATACGCACACATGCACACGCATAGAAAAAAAAAAGTGTGTGTGTAAAAGTTGTGCAAATTAACGAGCTGTCTGGGAAGGCCTGGAACATAGGGACACCTGCTATTCTCCCAGATCCTTTGCAATATCATGAGAGGCTACTGGGTTTAATGATAGATGGTCGATTGACTTGGACCTACATTTTTTTATGTATTAAAAAAGACCTTGGACACTTATTTTATCCGTGACTAGATTAAAAATATTGTTTTCATTGTGAACGTATTCCACATTCACAATTTAAGTTATTACAGTTGAACTACATTTAAGCTGATTACATTTTTTGTTATTATACTTAAAATGTGTTATAGCGCTGATTAATGAATGTATTGTTTGATACTTTATTCCATCTGACAGATTGATTATTCCTATTTCTAGAGACAAACTTGGCCTTGTAGTCTTCCTTAGACCATTTTGCGTGCACAACCACAGACACACACACACACACACACACACACACACACACACACACACACACACACACAACACACACACACACAACTTCCCGGAGGGGGACACAAAAGATAACAGATTTTAAACAAGAAAAGGGGGTATGAGGGAGGATATGGCAATAGAGGAATGCTTTGCAGCTGAACTCTCTGCATGACCTTCTCTCCCTCTCCAAATAAAGGTCCGCAGAGCTGAAAGAGAATGGCAATGCGTTAGTATTCAGCGCCAAACAACAAAGCATGGCACCATTTGATTTATAAATCAATTTACGTAGCTCCCCTCTACAAAAAAAAGACAATTCTTCCCCAGCTTTGTTTTCGGATGGTTGTGCGAGACTGAGGTGTGAACGCGTTTGCTTTTCGGCTGTTCCCGAAGCCTGCAGCGCTGGTGGTTGTTCTTGGAAAACGTGTAGCAATATTTTCCAATGTTAGCAGCAGTTCCTCTAACACTGTCACTAAGCTGGTGTCACACCCATTCTCCACCTCCAGCTCTCCCCTCTTCTCCTCCCCCCCCTCCCTCTCTCCCCCCTCTCTCTCTCACGCTGAAGAGCCTCCAATCGGAGCGTCGCGCTCCCTCCCGTCCCCACCCCGCCAGCCTCAATAGGCTATTCCAGCGACACAGCAGCGTGTCACACTTATGTTGTTCCCCCCAGCCAGCTTTAATTCCACATTTGTAAAACTAGCCCGCTAGCCCCTTGAGCACACAAGCATGTAAACCTACCTCCACTCTTCCCCCCCACACCCGCTTCCTGCGGCCCCTTCAATCCCATCCACATCCCCTTCTACCTATTCCCTTTCTCCTGCTCATTTAGTCACACGCGTACACCTCTCTGGCTCCAGTGTGCCCATCGTTCCCCCTGTGCCTCTCCAGCTCTGGTCTCCCATACGGCCTCGTCTTCCCTCCTATTCAGGGGGGGGGGGGGGGGGGGGGGTTGGGGGGTTGGGGGGATTGCGCCAGGGACCCGTCTAATTAGCTCTGTAAAGACGCTTTGTGGCGGGCCGGCGTGGCCACCAGTGTGCGTGCTGAAAGGGGGTGTGTGACAGCTCAGTGTTAGCATTGAGCGTGCATGTATGGGACCTTAATGAGGTTTGTTAGCGGAGTGTGCATCCCCGCTGTTCCAATGCACCCCTCGCGCCGCCTTTGAAGGGAGCCGGAGATGAAGGGGAGGCGCGGGGGGGGGAAGAGGTGTCTTTCAGCGTGGCGGGGGCGCGCAGAATGCACGTGATGTATTGTGCCCAGTGTGCGTCGCTGTTTGAACCGCCGGGCGGGCGAGGGGAGAATAATACCGGGGGTCCCGACGTTGTCAGTGACAAGTGTGGGAAACATGCGCTCGTCATGCTGCTGAGATTTCACGTCTGACGATGGCCGACGTCCCCGCTGGGAGACGGCGACAGTCTCGATGAGCCGGTCCAGCTGGAGCACGGAGGAAGGGACGGCACGTGCATCGGCGTGGGTTGTCACATCACAGGAACGCCAGGGCTGAAGACCCACGCCGTGCCGCGCCGCAGCAGCAGTGTCTGTCTGATCAAACAGCCGAGGCGTGAGGCCCGGCGGAGCAGCTAGCCTCGAGAAGAGTCGGAAAGAGAGGCCGGTTGATACGGTGGAGGGATGAGGGGACGAGAACGTGTTGGTAAATGATAGGTTGCGACAACTAGTGTTTCACTCACACACATGGAGACCTAGGATGTACAATGCTTACATTTTGCAGAGGAGTCAGAACAGAATATATATATATAGCATATAGCGCTCGGCCCTCTTCCTCCTTGGCTCGTTTCTCTTCCCCCCATCTCCTTCCTGCACATGGCTTCCGCGGGCCCCCATCGCTAGGTTCCTCTCGTCTCGGGGTTTCTGTTGATTTAGCGCGTAAGCTCACCGTTTATTCTCCCCTCTTATTGTTCAACGGCTCGTTGCATCTCCATAGGAGGTGGCGGTTGTTTGGACGATTCCCCCTGTTTTACCCGTGTAATCCCCGACGCTGGGACAATGCGCTCCCCCGTCCCCCCCCCCGTCCCCCCCCGTCTCTAGCCATAGGGTTCTATTACGCGCTCGGTGAGACGTTCTCTCTCTCCGCCATTCAGTAGTCTCTCGCCCGCAGCTCCCCCAGACAAGCCCCTGGACGAGGCCAGCCGTTTAGGTTGAGGTATGGGGGGTTAGAAATGCACACACAGGTAGGGTAGCTAGCTAGCGGTTATTTGCTCAACCCCCCCCCCCCGACTGTCTTCCTCTCTGTCCGTGCGTTGCAGAGGAATGAGTCATTTCCCCTCC
>NC_082389.1:15955710-15960710 GCF_031168955.1 Gadus macrocephalus
CAATGTTTGTTTTCCTATTCTATCTTCTAACTTCCTAATATCTCGGGTCTTGGATCGTGATATACCATTGTGGGTGTGTGTGTATGTGTGTGTGGACAGTGTGTGTGGACAGTGTGTGTGTGTGTGTGTGTGTGTGTGTGGACCCGCTTCAGTCTCGGCTGCAAGGTTTAAATTCCACCAGTGTTCCCTATTGGCTTTTATCAGATGCAGCCAAAAAACAGCGCTATAAGGAGCTTTCAGATTGCTTTGAAATAAAGTAATACTGTGTAAAAAAAAAATGATATAGTTAGATCACAGTGTACTGCCCTCTGCCCATACTTATAGATACAGAAGATACATATCAAGAATATCTATGCATTTGTTCGTGTGTGTTTGTGCGTGTACGTGTGCGTGCATGTGTGCGTGTGTGTGTGTGCATGTATGTGCGTGCGTGTGTTTACTCGTACCACCCGCCCAATAGAGCAGTGGTGCCAAACTGCAGCCGTCTCCACAGCACTGCAGCAGAGTTGTTTACATCCAGATGGGCACAGCCTCAGACAAAATGGCCGCCGGTCTCTGCCTCTGCCAAAGATGGCGGGCGCGTCGCCACGTCGTCTCGCCGTCTCGTGCGTCCACTGGCTGTTGGTGGATGCAAATGCAGTGTAATTGCATTTGCATACGCACTTCCATTTTCGTCCGATTCTGCTGACAGAGCTAATTGCCCTCATAATTGCAGAGCGGGTGCGGGGGCAGCGCCTCGTATAACGGTTCTAACTGATCGCACGTGTGTTTGATTCGCTGAGATTTTCATGTTGATTTGTTGGAGAGCGGGAGAACCAGATACTGATCTTGCCGTGCCACACGCGGTGCTTGCTAGCGTTTGTACTTTATTCTCCCATGCAAATCTGAAATTGTGCAAAAAAAATAGGACAGAGGGCTTCTAAAATCGAATTCCATTATGTGGTTCATGCCGCCTCCCACACTGTGCACATACACACCCCTATAGCATGATACACATGTAAAGACATGCGCTAACAGATATCACACACACACACACACACACACACACACACACACACGCACACACACACACACACACACACACACACACACACACGCACACACACACACACACGCACACACACACACACACACACACACACACACACACACACACACACACACA
The DNA here is from genome assembly GCF_031168955.1 of Gadus macrocephalus. Lineage (NCBI taxonomy): Eukaryota > Metazoa > Chordata > Actinopteri > Gadiformes > Gadidae > Gadus > Gadus macrocephalus. Next base: position 15,956,876 of record NC_082389.1, read on the forward strand.
CACACACACACACACACACACACACACCAATTCTTAATTTTGGTTGTATTCAAAGGACGTAGGAACTTCAGCCAGACAGACCATAATAGACTCATTATCATTCATATCAATTGTGCGGTAACAATAGCAGTGAATTGTGGAGTGATTATTTTACTACAAAGATTTGGCACCAAAATTCTATACAAAATAATGGTTGTTTTATTTATATATTTCTATATATAATATGTTTTGGACTTTTAGATTTGGAGCATCCCTTAAAATGTGTAGATAAGATGTAAAAAATGTGTGAGAAAACGGCACAAAATAAGTTAGATATAAAGATAAAGTCTGATTAGATCTACATCCTCAATCGCCTAACTTGCTGCAGTGACCACATCACCTGTCTCATATTTTGGGAACAGTGGGGCAAAGAGAAAAGCACATCTAGAATGTTCTTCCCCGAAGGCTAGCATGTGCGGCCGCATTGTTGCAAATTAATTGCGCGGGTCTTGACTACTCGAGCGCTAATTCAATCTGTATACCGTCTGAGCAGCTTAGCCACCGAGGAGCGAGCGCGTTCTGCATCCACCGGTCCACGCAGCTGCACTCCTGTACAGTGAGCCCCACTGTGGACAGCAAAATGGCGGTCACGCGAATCACGGGGTCGTGGGAGCAGAGGGGGAAAGGATTTTTGGGGTGTCTGGTGAAGACAGAAGGTTTTTGGGGGTCTAGACTATGGGGGGTAGGTGAAGAGAGGGAAAGATGGAGTGGGGGCGGGGGGGGGGTGTTAGTGGAGGGGTTATTATTTGGGGTAGGGGGGTCCGTCTGGTCTGAACACAAGCTATTAATGTGGGAGGGGCTTGGGTGTGGGGGTAGTGTGTCTGGGATTGTTGTCGAGGTCATTTGCATAGTTAGGGTCGCGATCAGTGCTGCCCAAATGATTTGAGATCAGAGAGATTCAGTGGTAATGTTCTGCATGGTGTTACCACGCTTGCTGATCAATTTTACATAAACGTCCAAGCACAACTGCATTTTTAGCAGAATAGACACAAACGCCATCAGCATGCTCGGACATTAATATTCTAACAACAACAGTATCAAGGCTCCTACCATCCTAAGGCATGATGTTGAATTTGTCATTGGCCAATGAGGGAGGTTGAAGATAGATTCAGCCAATGAGAAATGGCAAAGAACCAGGAAGAGGCGAGGGAGAGAGAGTGGGCAAGTCATGCGTTTACCCTTGATGTGCCAGAGAGTACACACAACACCATATGCTTTCACAGGACTCTGGAAGGAGAGAATAGAGAGTGAGCAGGAAGGGAGGGGTACCATGGATATAATAGCATTATCGTATATATTTTAGCGGCTTGGCCTTCTGATTGTAACGTAACATTGCCGTATATTAACCTTAAAAAAAAGGCAATGCAACATATGTTCAAATATAAATAAAACCATAGCAATCCTACTTTATTTATTGAATTGTTGGCATGGTCTACATATTTATGTCAATTATTCAATTATTCAATTATTCAATTATTTCCTTGAGATATATATTCCAAGGCTCGTTAATAAAATGCAATAAGCGATGGTTGGGACAAAGAAATCACGCTGCACGCTCAAAAACCAACCCATAGCCGGGCAGTGGATTTGTGTTTAAGTGGGGGGAGACGTGTAGCGGGGAGGCTATCTACACAATAGATGGATCCATCATGCATTGTAGGGCCTGTGAGGGGAGACTAGTGCTGGGTTCACAGACAGACTGAAGAGGGCTCGGGGCGTGGGAATGGAGAGGAGAACATATGCAGAACATTCGGCCGACGGCTAGACTGTCTGGGCTGCATGAATGCTGCTGCAGCAGGTGAAAGAGGAGCCCGGGTTCAGGGGTCAAGGCCACTGAAGGGGCTGGCTGGCGGGTGTGTTTGTGTGTGTGTGTGTGTGTGTGTGTGTGTGTGTGTGTGTGTGTGTGTGTGTGTGTGTGTGTGTGTGTGTGTGTGTGTGTGTGTGTGTGTGTGAGTGCATATGTCTGTGTATACCTGGGTTTGTGTGTGTGTGTGTGTGTGTGTGTGTGTGTGTGTGTTTGTGCCACAGACCAATTAGAAGGCAGAGACACATACAGCCAACGGATGAATTTGTTATAAAACTTTGAAGACTTTTACGACCATAAATCTGCAAAATATATACAACACGTTTTCAGGCTCATTGCTTTAAAATAGCCCGCTATTTGTTGTTGTTTTTAGTGGAGGGGTAGGGACATTAATATCCAGTAGCAGTACTCTACGCTAACTTACGACGTGCATTCAGTCACAGTTTGGTGACTAAAAGGTCAGGATGTGACGTCCCGTTAAATCACGGCGGCGTTACGGGACCATTTGCCACGGCAACATATCCGAGGGATGTCTAAGGTGCTACAAGCACAGTAGAGTTATATGAAGCCAATATGAGCAAATCTTGCCGGCTTCAGTGGAACTGACACTGCACTCTGTGTGGGTGATTCAGTGCCCCAGAGGAGTGGGGGACGACCCGGCTCTTGCGGGGTGCAGGAGTTCTCTCTCAACGGGTGGGGGACGTATGGAACAGCTTCTTCGACGAGAGGCTGCTACTCGACAATATAACTTTGGACAATGACGGTAACGTTGACAGACAGCTTCCTCTGGATACCTAATGGAGTACTTCCTCTCAGGCCCAACACTCTGGATTGATTTTCCACGTTGTGAGGGCCTCCGCTCTTCCTTCTTCACTGCCGCCGATATTTTTTTTCCCCAATTAGGACTTAAAATACGAATACACCCAGGCTTGTCGATGACTATTGATGCATTCACTTGCGTCCTTCTTAGAGCTTGCATTCAGCCTTCTGTGAAGGAGATATTTTGGCTGTAGTTTTCCCCTCTCGGCGAACAGCTTGTTTAACAGTTTAAATGCACCGGCTATTGAGGGGTATTATCAGTCATCATATCCCTTGAAGGGGGAAAGCATTACCTCATCAGGAACTTTGCAAAGGAAAGGAAGTGAGTGAATGGGCGAGGGAGCACGGCTCTAAACTCTCTCTCCCTCTCCCTCTCGCCTCTCTCTCTCTCTCTCTCTCTCTCTCTCTCTCTCTCTCTCTCTCTCTCTCTCTCTCTCTCTCTCTCTCTCTCTCTCTCTCTCTCTCTCGCTCCCTCACTCCTCCCCTGCTCTATGGCGGTTCCTGTAGGCTTCATTAGCTCTGCAGAAAGGGACGGCTCTTCCATGTCCTCTCAAAAGATCCATAGACCTGTCTCAATGTGTGTGTGTGTGTGTGTGTGTGTGTGTGTGTGTGTGTGTGTGTGTGTGTGTGTGTGTGTGTGTGTGTGTGTGTGTGTGTGTGTGTGTGTGTGTGTGTGTGTGTGTGTGTGTGTGTGTGTTTATATGTATGCCTTCCCATTCAGAGGCTCAGTGGGCCTCATAGTCTCTCACTCATGCCTAAAGGAAGCTGAGCATTGACACCTTTTAGAGACTCGTATCTCTTTCTCTCTGTCTCTCTTTCACTTTCTCTCTCTCTTTCTCTCGCTCGCTCTCTCTCTCTCTCTACTCACAATCCGTCTCTCATGCCTCTTCTCCTCTCTGCTCACCTGCTATTCATTATTGTCCATTTTATTATTCTCATTGTGTTTCCCTCTCAGACACTCTCAGATCTAGAACAGTAGGCTTCCACTGAGAAACGTTTGCATAAAAGAGGAATTGAGTGTCTTGTTTTACTTGCAAAAGCGATTCAGAGTTTTGTATTTTCGTTTTGGTAACACCTTAAACAAGAAAAAGCAGCTATCGCAGTCATTCATTGTTGGGGAAAAAGGTTTGCAGAACATTATGTTCTAATTTTAAAATCATTGAGGTTTCACTG
>NC_082389.1:15965710-16055710 GCF_031168955.1 Gadus macrocephalus
GTATAAATATTTGACACTGCATGGTGTGAATAAATATTATTATTTGCATCAAGTCTCATGGTTTTTCCAATACAATAATGCCTTTCAACCTTTGTTTATTTGCCCACGTTCAGAAAGGTCACATATTATAGTGTGGTTAGCCTATAATGATTCACTTCCGGCGACAGCCTTTCATGATTGGCTATTATAAAAAAAATAATTGAGTTAAAGGAGGGGAGTACGCCTGTAACGGACAGCGATAGAGAGAAAGCTAGAGAGACAGAGCCAGCCTTATCATAGTTCAGTTTGGTAGTCTACATATTGTTACATAACAGTAGAGTTACAAATGAATAATGAACAGAGCATGGTGCTTCCGACCTTCTTTTCCGACATCGAGTAGCCTATAGTATTTCGGCTGGCACGCGGAATTGTTCGGCGGCCAGAACTAATAAAACAATATCCAGTCCAATATTTTAAATGAAAATAGGATTGGCTCATTGCTAGAAATCTTAACCAATGAAGATCATTAGGTTGGACAGGCGCATAGGCCTATACGTTTGATATTTAGGTCACCACCACGCTGTGGTTCAATAAGCAGCCTGTATCGCAGCAGTGATCCTTCGATGTAATGCCGTTCATAGGCTAATAAACCATAGAAAATAAATGATTCCATTAACATTTGTAAATTATATAATATAGGTTAGGCTTATAGATAATTATAATATATAAATAGGATTTGAGCCAATGTTCTCTTTATGTAGCGCGATGGGTAGGCCTATTACATATACTTATAGACCTGGATTTATCTTTTAGCATACAATTTCTAGCATTAGCTTGCATTAAAAAAAAAACTAATTAAATCATCTTACAACTAGAGGCCTTTGCTAAAGTATACCTTTCTGCAATTTGACAAGAGGTCCTAATCTAACCATTGCAGGTTTAAAATGGCCAACATACTAAATACATTATTCTAAATACTAGGCAGAATACTAAAAAAATACGATAAGACTAGGCCCAAACACAATATCATCTGAGGTAGGGGGGTTTTCATAATTTGCCCAACGAGCATATTTTATCCACAAAATAGAATAGGCCTATTGTAGATTTTCGTTGGAGCTAAAAAATTGCAAGATAATACACGTTGTCTGACCTCTATTTATTAACTATTAAGAATTATATTTCGATGAAAGCCTACTGTATAGTTTAGCCTGGGCCTAATTGGATTAGTTATGGGAGGGTGGGGGTAGCAACAAGCCATCTGAATAAATGCAAATAGGCTCTTAGTGGGCATCGTGCCAGGTATCTATAGCAACCACATTTTGTGATCTTTGTCTTCCTTCATACAATATGTGGGCTAATTACTTCTGTCTCCCTCTGCCTTCTGTCTTTGCTGGCGGTTTCCTCTTTCCACATGACTCTTTGCCAAAAAAAGAATGCATAAAATAAGAAGCGTGCTGGTTAAGTGATCAGTATAAATGTAGGTATCTTTGCAGGGTAGGCCTGTAGTATTTTTCTCTTAAACAGTCCTAATGGCTCCTTACTAATATCGAATCTTTCGCTGGTCCACTGCTTGTATGATGGGCATCACACTTTTTTGCTATTAATCAGAGGACTGGTCTGTCAAGGTCAAGTTCAAATTTACAGCGTGACCCCAAATTTCCACAACCACTTGACAAGTCCAATAGTTGTGTTATACTGTCACCTATCGACCACTTTCAAAGCTAAAAAAGATTTGACATGGTTTTGAGAACTCTGTATTTCTTTTAATATAGTGCTCCCTTGTGGTCACTTTAAATAATACAGGTTGTAGTGGAACAAAACACAAACCTCACTTGTCGATTGGTTTGCATTGTAGATGATTCCCTCTAATGGTTAACACATGCCATCACAGGCATAACCTCTGATCTGCTGATATAGTTACCCGATACCTACTAATCTCTTTTAAACTTCAAATATATAAAATACATTCATATTTACACGGCAAAACGTTGAATAGGCCTACCTTAGAATATGTAAAATTGTATAAAGACCTGTAATGTTCTTGAAATGAATAAACATAGTATAGTTCATGTCAGGTTTATTAAAGAATCTCTGAGGCTGCCTACAGATCACAGTAACAGTGTGTTTACATTCATGTTGGCACAAACCACTTTACAAAACAGATAATTCCCCTGTGTCAGAACAATTGCAACATGCACATGCACCGATCCCATGTCTTTGAACGTCTGCATATGATTAAATAACTGTTAAAACTTTATCTATTGCATTAAATTAGCAATGGCTACATTAGGAACACCATAGACAAACCCCCAAAAAATAAAATTTAAAGTCACACATCTTTTTAACATACGTATTATTTCATATTAAGCCACTTTATGGTCTTACGCAAACAATTGAATAGGCCTATTAATAATGTAAAAAAATGAGAAAATCATTGTTTTGGCATTTAATGATTGTCTTAATCACTCTCCAGTTCTTAGGTAATACTCCTGAGACCAGCCGTTATACATCTGTTGTATACTTTCAATATTGCCCTGTGCTGGACAGCAATGTCCCTTTGTCCCTCACCTTATGTCAACACACACGCATCTTATGAAACGAGAGGACAACAACATCTCCCTCCGGCCAACTCTCAGCACACAGACTCCAGCAAACACAGAGTTACGGTTACATTTCAAGCAGGCGTAACACCTAAATTACTGTTATGCCATTGAGACAGGCAGGTTAAAAACAAACCTCACAAACAGGGTTCTCAATTAGTACAATTAACAACAAAAGCGATTTGAAATAACTATTTAAATGTCAAAATGTCAGTATCACTGTGCTATAGCAAATTCTGGAAAAGCCTATAAAAGTGAACACAACCTGCTGCAAAAAGGTAATAGGTTTAGTATTAACTATTTAAGTCATAGCAAGATCATTACTATTCCCTATGAGGCACTTGGAGGTCAGTATCGAGAAACAAAAGAACAGGTCCAGCCGTTGACCGAGAGCAGCATAACAGAACGGCCAGCAGTCACTCAGGAGTAGCAACATCGAGCAGACACATCGCACACATAGCATTGTTATCAGGCCGACATGGCGAGGGTCGACCCACCGTGGGTAATGCTACAACGATGGACCCTGGATCCACCAGAGGGCTGGGCTCCACATTAAGACGACCCACTCATCGGGTGCTCCGATGGGCAGCTGATAATTGGGGAGGCTCCCTTTGTGTCCCTAAAGCCTTCCCATACCTACTCTGAAGTAAAGCCCTTTCGTCTTCTTCCCTTAACGTTTGTGCTGATGTGAACATTGCCGGAATATTGTCTGGTACCGACATAGATCAATTGATTCCTGGATATAGCAGAGATACAATCAACAAATCTCTCTACAAGTCTTATACCAGTGTATGATAAAGCAGTGAGTTACATAGACCGGTGGTGGGGGGGGATACCATGTCCCCTTGGGTGTGTGTAGGATGCAACCCCAACACACACACTGTATCGGCCTACCACAGGTTGCAGGTTCGAGCAACAGTGAAATACACACACACAATAGTACCATAAAAGGTACATACATGCCTCCAATCTACGTACATGTAGGAGGTCCCTTGGCCCCAGCACAAAGCTTCCTGGTGTTGGCATACATGTGTTTATAAATGGCCTTCCTTACCTAGCCCTCTTTGAATCTGACGCCACAAAGCCGGTCCTCACTTCCTCACCACCGGCCCAGCTGCTCCCGTTGCTCATCCTATAGTGAGAGCAGCGGTCCTCTGAAGGCTTAATGGTCCAAATATAGCCACTATGGTTGATATTTAAAGCCTCTGCTGGTGTCTTATCAATGCAATGTTATACAATACTACTTCAATTAAACAGGGTGATGCCGATGAGATAATTTTGTGGGATGTTATAATGCATTACATAAGGCATTGTACTATTTGATAGTTTAAGTATTTGATATGAGGTCATGTTATGAAAAATGTTTCATCAAGCCAATTATTCTCTGCCTAGACGTTTTAAAGTGTCAAAATCATGAACAGGATTAAATCAAACAAAGCTGAACCATGTCAAAACTATTAATGGCATCAGCAACTGTCCTTATATGGGTTCACTTTATATAAAGTACAGTGTTTCCCCCAGCACTGAGTTGTTAAGGCGGCCGCCTTAACAACAATAGGGCACCGCCTTGACTACCAATGTATATAAAAAAATGTTGTGTTGATTGAGCAAGACACTTAACCCTAACTGCTCCTGACGAGCTGGCTGTTGCCTTGCATGGTTGACTCTGCCGTCGGTGTGTCAATGTGTATATTAACCGATTTAAGTCGCTTTGGATAAAAGCGTCTGCTAAATGCCCTAATTGTAAATATATATATATATATATATATTATTTTTTTATGCATTAACAAAGTAGAAAACTCTCGTAGGGAAAGAAAACATACTTCCATCAATAATGCATTGGTAATACTGTTCACAACAATGGTCGTGCCATAAAGCTTTTTGAATTGAATTGAAACGGAGCCCCCCCAATTGAATTTGATGCTCGGATCAAATTCAAATGAAACACATTTTATCCCCCCCTTACCATTGAACGCGTGACACTGCTCTGACATCCTCAGCTCGCACAGCAGATGTGTCCAACTGGATGACCCTGTTGTCACTCAATTGAACAAACACGATCAAGAGGGAGAGCACTATTAAACCACACTACCATCAGTAACCTCTATTGATCCATCTGCTAACAATCCAAGATGCCAAGCACATCCAAATGAGTCGAAGTCAGCCTACGTCACGAGAAAGGGTGTAGGTGCGTGGCACAGACACACACACACGCGCAATGTGTTGATCGGCATCATCGAGGTGGCAGATACACAAGAAAGTAACACATCTTTGAAAAACGAAACGGACGACTTTAAAATTATTGCACATGACAGAGCCCCACAGCGGGCTCGCGGACGACAGCCGGTCCGGGGAGGCTCTGTGACCCATCGGCCCCCTGCATCCAGCCGACGCCTCCAACAACCCGCCTGCCACACGGCCGTACCATCCAGAGGCAGCGCGTGTTTTAATCCCCCCCCCCCCCCCCCCCCCCCGGCCGCCTCACTGGCCCCCCTCCCGGGGGGTTTCACCGGGACGTGTAGCCCATTCGTTGCAGCTTCCTCAGGAGGATCTGCGTGAGGTCGAAGGTGGTGAAGCTGATGCCCACGGCGATGGGGCCCTTCACCCAGTTCATGCTCAGGCCCTTGTAGAGGCCCCGCACCACGCCCTCCTCCGCCACGATCTCCCGCATGGTGCCGGCGATGGTGCCGTAGGTGTGGCCCGTCACGCCCGCCGTCTGCATGCGCCGCCGCACCACGTCCAGGGGGTAGGACGCCGACTGGCCCAGCAGGCCCGCGCACGCGCCGAACGCCAGCCGCTCGTAGGAGTAGGGCTGGGGGCGGCCGCTTCGCTCTGCAGGGGGGGGGGGGGGGGGGGGGGGGGAAGAGCCATCCGAAGGGTCACGATGGGAAGTCGCTTTGAACAGATATAAAACGTCCTCAATTGTTTTTACGCTTTTACCTTCTTATTCGTTTGGATACAATGTCATTAATCTGTCGGTTAGGGTCGAGGCCTCTTGCTCAAGTGCACCTGGCAGGTAGGCATGGGAATAAGTGGGGTTCGAAGCCAGACCCTTTCCGCTGGGGTTCGAACGCCACTAAGCGCCACCCAGGCGTCCCTGCAGCGGTGGGGGGGGGGGGGGGGGCGTACCTGCGTGCACCTTCTTGAGGGTCTCGTAGGTGAAGAAGCTGATGCCTGCGTAGGGCACCACGCCCAGGATGGTGGGGGTGAAGCCTCTGTACAGCGTCTTCAGGCCCTCCTCCCGGGAGATCCGTCCAAACACGTGCACTATGTTACCGTACCTGTGGGGAGCCAGTGAGGTGGGAGGGACGTGAGCCTTAGGGGTACAGGCGATGAAGTGGGTTCAAGGAAGGACATGACGCCTCTGAACCAAGACATCCACAGACATTTCTTCTGAGGTTGAGTTTTAAATAAAGAAGGACTGGTCTAATATCGACATTTGACTTTTGAGTTAGTGGGAGATGACCGGCCTTACATTTCTTTGGGTGTGACTGCCATCCTCGCACGTACCATGTCCAAAGGATAGGTCAACATGGCTGCTGTGGTACCTGCCATGGAGCCAGCCAGTAACCGTGGTATCGGAGGCAGGGCCCTTGGAAGCAGAGGTCAAGACACGTTATTAAAATCAGCCAAGTTGCTGCAATATAGGAACCTTTCTCAGTAAAACAAAAATATATATTTCTGTACTTTTCTGTGCTTTCAGGATTTAGTTAATGAATTTAAAAAAACATCATATCGGTCTAATTAACACACAAAAGTTAGTCTGTTCAAAAATCTAATCAATGTAGAACCCTTTAGTTGAATGCATATTTTTGCATGCATATTATGGTACTGGTCACTACTCACTTCCCTTGGAAGCCATATATTCCCCCCAGGAATATCTTGTACTGCTCATGAGCACAGAACTGGATGGCAGCGTAGGGGATGACCCGCACCATGGTGGCAGAGTTCCCCCGCCACAGGCTGAGGAAGCCATCCTTCAGGTAGGTCCGGTAGATCAACCTGTAGGCCTCCTGAAGACACACCAAAACAAAGTATTAGTCGGTCGAACAGGTGTGTGTTTCGCTATGAGAGAGATCAAATGTCAGATGTGCGGCAATCTACCTTGGCAGAAAATCTTGCGGAAGACACTGAAATAAAGAAGACAACACACACACACACACACACACACACACACACACACACACACACACACACACACACACACACACACACACACACACACACACACACACACACACACACACACACACACACACACACACACACACACACACACACACACACACAATGATACACCTGACCAAATATTTGATGGAGCGAATATTCGATTTACTGAAGCGAAAACATGATGAACAGATTTTACAGGTCCTTCTGCTGTATAATATCCTGCAGGCTAGATCCCATGCAGTTTGGTAGCTTGCCTTGGAAGATGATCTTGGTTCTGTCCAACGGGGCTACAGCTGTCTTGGCCAGAGCACCCGCTAGAGCGCCCGACAGGAGGGAGTTGAGGACAGATGGTCTTGGCTGCAGACGGACAGGGACACAGCTTAGAATCACCTCCCAGTTAGCAGGGACATGGTGTTCCAATCACACACACACACACACACACACACACACACACACACACACACACACACACACACACACACACACACACACACACACACACACACACACACACACACACACACACACACCTCTTACCTCGGAATGACTGGAGGAGGCCGATGGCAACACTTCTCCCGGTGTGTGTGCTGCCCGTTGGTCCTGGACACCATTACCCATCCCCAAGAGCTACACACAGCCGGCCCTGGATGTGCTCATGTACTCCGGCCAGCAGGTGGCAACATCAGCAGTTGCTTGCAGCTCAAATGTTGGTTGGGATAGTTCTAGGAGAGGAGAGCGAGAGACAGAGGAAAGTCAAAATGATAGGAACAGTAGATATGTGTTTAAGATAGTAACATATGCAGCTGACAAGTTGGGCAACTTTCGATTTATTGGGCTAGCAATTGATCAATGCTTAAAGATAATTGTTCCTACAAAAAGTAGTTGTCGTTGCTTGGTCGATACAGGAACCATTCTCACCAATCAAATGGTCTGTCTAGTGTAATGGAAAATTCATGTTGGTTAGTTTTAATACTTTGAGATTTTAATTTAAGCTCTTCAGGTTGTTTTATCTAGTTCCCCTTTGTTAACCTTTCGACTGGGGTGAAACGGTCACAAGTAACCCCTTTTGTTTACGAGAAAAACTCCTGTAAATCAACATTTCCCTCACATTAGTATATGAACAAATGCATTGCGGGGAGAGGGTGAAACTGTGTTAAAAGGCTGTTTGAAACTTGATTCTGGGCTCACTCTGCAGTGTATGCATACATTAAAATAGGTTAATTATCTACAACTATTATGCGCTTTATTGCATTTACAAATCGTACATGTCCTAGACGTAATATCTCATAAAGAAATTGCCACGACACTAGGCTTGGAGGTTGAAAGCCTATCCCTAACCCTTCTTCTATAGCAGAAGAAAACACCCATGATCCACCCACACACTCTTTGGTAAGATACCATGTTCTAGTTTGTTCCATTGAATAAGAACCATCAGCAAATAAGAAAGAAAACATTGATCACTCATAAGCCCATTCGTTAAACATTTAGTAGGACTATGGCCTTACGGTTGGGACATTGTTTAACCACGGTAAAAATGGATGGAGGGTAAGGGTCACTGGAGAGCAATATGACTCTCGGAAAAAAATTACAGTAGGCGTTTCAGGAGATGTTTATACAATGCTTTTGTAAAAGCTGTGTTATACAAGAGCCAGAACCTATGGGCAACGCATACACCGAGCCCTACTTCCTCCCCACACCCAATGAAAGACTTTAACATTAATTCAATGTCTGTCACTTCCAGACAGTGTACATTATCTGATCTTCCGACTTACCAGCACGTTTTGCTGGTTTGACACGTTTTGCCATCTGATCAAATTTAGCCAACTTTTAGACGGGGAAATGTCCGAGTTGAGGCTTTCCCCAAAAGTAATTGAGAAAAACGTTGAGATTTAAAAAATATGATATGGTACTGGAATGTTTTGTTTATGTCCTTCATATGCATGACGTGTGTGTGTGTGTGTGTGTGTGTGTGTGTGTGTGTGTGTGTGTGTGTGTGTGTGTGTGTGTGTGTGTGTGTGTGTGTGTGTGTGTGTGTGTGTGTGTGTGTGTGTCAGTACTGAGGTCAAATAGCCTATTTGTGTGCGTTACTCAGCTGATCAATAATAAACAATGTTTACGATGACGTTGCAGAAGCATTGCCACCCGGCCTTCCTTCAACATTAACTTTCATGATCCTCGTGATGACAACCAGACAGAGAACCTGATCTATCTGTGTTGGCGATAAATACCAACACAACAATCTTTGTACACAGATACCCCAAACGCTACTAGCTTACAACCTCTAAGTTGTTCAACACTGCCCTCGTCGAGGAGGGAGATATCTAGCAATCGACGGTCAACAGTTAACTACATGGTAACTTCCAGCTCGCTTACCTTTATCGTGAATTACACCCTCGTTGGTGCAGTTATGCTGTATGATGTGGTGTGTCCTATTCGTTAGCAAGTTGCTAACCAACTCTACTCTACAAATTCCGCAGCGTTAGCTATTCTGTATAACATGAAAAGGGAAATTCCTGGATCTTTCCCAAATACAGACATGGAGAGTTTTGCAGAAATTGATCAAGCCGTTACATAAACTTTCTCCATAGTGTTTCATGCACTCATTCCTCCAACAGTGACTTTGAGTGACTAGAATAGTCCATGCTGTTATCTAGCTATCTGCAGTTACCGCTGCTGTCTGTCACCGATCTCAACAGCAAGGGCGAGCCCAATGGGATTGTGGGAAATTGAGTCAGTCCGTCAGTTTCCTTATGCCTATCTCTCTACAGCTTGGATAGGTCCATTCGATTGGTGTGAAAAGGAGGCGAGATAGACTTGTTTAGATTCTCTAGAAAAATCAAGTAAATGTCTTGAATGACTTTATTATAACCATTACGCATAATACTGCCAATCAAAATTGAATTGCTCCTGCAATCCAAGGACCCAACCCATAGCTGTAAATATGAATCAAGCCATGCGAATTATTCAGCTCAAATATTGGTCAATTACACAATAGTAAGGAGACACCCATGGGCAAATTTGAGATGAACACATAACCATCTTTAATTTCATCTAAACATCCAGAGACGCATTCTACATACACATACAATAATATTATTAAGCAATTGGGAAAAGTGTGAAAGCCTAATGCAAAAAAAAAACGAATGGAATACAGCATTTGTAACAATATTGAGTTGACAATTGTTTATGACACAATTAGTAATTAGGAGTGACCATTTTGCAGGGAAGGGAATTCAACACACTTGACAATTACTTAATTTTGATTAAGTGGCTTCTAGCGGTGGTGCATAATCCTTTCAGGAGTGCCATGGAAGGCTCTTCAGTATGTGAGGCTGCCCTTCTTGCCCGTCCACAGCTCTTTGAGCTCCACCTCACAGCCCAGGTCTCGGAGGGCCGCTTTGAACACATCCCCGAGGTCTCCGTGGGTCTGCAGCGCCTGGGCTATCAGCGGCTGGGCACCCATCGCCAGGATGGGTTGGCAGAGGTGTTCCATGCTACTCACCAGGTTCCTCAACAGCATACACGCCTGTCTCTGTTGGGAGGGAATCAAGGAGACATCAGGGTAGTTTGGTGTCAGGCAGAAGGCCTAAAAGGAAATGCATTAGATTATGGTTGCTCTTATAGTACCTGCACATTAACCACATCCGGGTGCGTCCTCATACACTGGACCGCTGCAAGAGTACCTCCGTTCTCCATGATGACTGTGCAGTTTTTGGGCTTACGCAAGGCCAGGACTGAGAGACAGGCACTGCCCTGCTCACACACCTACCATGGAGAAACATGTTTTTAAGCGGTTGTTCGATTTCACATTGTTTTCTACCAGATATTTCTGCATGACAATGTACTCACATGTGGGTTGCCCATATGTCTGTTCATGGCGATGACGATGAGCGGGACTCCACCCGCGTTCACCACGGCGTCTTTGACATCGTCGTTCCCGGCGATTGCCTTTAACGCGCAGAAAACCTGACGGACCAACTCCTAAAAGAGAGGGAAAAACATTCAAGTGTTAAGGGAATTGCGATTTCTAAGATATAGAAATTGTGTTGAGAAGTATCCATTTGGGTAAGCTACCTGGGACTCATAGCTGTCTACAAGCAAAGTCATCATGAATTTTAGTCCTCCCAAATCACAGATGTCTTGACAATATTCATTCCTCACAGCCAGTCGGGACAAAGTAGCACACAATTCACTCAGCACAGAGAAATTATCCACATGAGCTGCAAGTAAACAAAATAGCAAATACATGATTCATATCAATTTATAATATCAAATCCAATAAGGAGGTTACCAAAAGTTTTGTGTCATCCTTCATTAAAATTCTACCTTTAGCAGCTGCAGTTATGATCTTCAATGCGTTGTGGTCCTGAACAATCATCTTGGCATGCTCGTGGGCGTTCCCGAACGCAACTCTGATATCATCATCGAAGGTCATGTACCGGAGAGTGGCGCAGGCCTCTTTGACCAGCTCGCCGCATTCCGTGTTACGGCTGATGGCGCCGGTAAGCAGAGGAAGCACTCCCCCTTTCACCAAATCTTGCCTGTTCTGCTCATGCTTCAAGCAGCAGTGACGTATTGTGCGAAAGCCAATAGACGTAACGGCGGGGTCTTCTCGATACTTGTTTAGGATCAGTATGAGAAGGGTTTGACCCTCTGCGTTTAACAAGTCCGGCTGTCCATTGGTCAGTGCAGACAGGGCAGAGAGAGAAGCTATTACACCTTCCTTGTCCTCTAAACTCCTTTTGCAGCAGGAAAGGATGACGGGATATGCATCTTTTGTAGAAGCCAGGTGCCGCTGGGCAAATCCAATGGAACACTGCTCTGTGAAGCGTTTTAGGTCGGAAATGATCTCGCTCTCTGCGGTAATGGTTGTTATGTCACCAGTGTTTTTTAAGGCGTCCAGTGCCTTTAAGAGAAAATAAAGGGATGAATTGACGGATGAAGGTATTTGGCATTTTATTTGGGTATTTTAGTAGTGCGCACACAATCTTCTGAATAACCTATTCCAGACTCACCTGTAAGACTTCGTGAACTTGCATTTGGTCCCCTTGTTTGTCTTCAGATGTAACTGGTACAGCTTTGACAATGCAGGTGAGATCCACACCTGCATTCATAGTAGAAATATTGGCTTACAAATTAAAACCTATAATTTACTTTCTGCTTATATTGTCAATAACATTTATTAACTTCCATCGAGAGTACGCAAAAGAACAACAACTGAGATAAACCTCACTGACACAATCTAGCAGACAACTCATTTAAATGATGGTGGTATTAAGATCAACATGTAGAGTAGACCATGGAAAGATGAGCGTGTGTCACTGTGTGAGTGAGTGAGTGAGTGAGTGAGTGAGTGAGTGAGTGAGTGAGTGAGTGAGTGAGTGAGTGAGTTGCTTGTTAAAACGTTACCTTGAGAATCAAACTGCTCCACAGCATCCTTCAAAGCATCATCAGGATCCATCTCGAAATCATCCATGTTTTCTTTGACCACCGCATCGAAGGTTTCCTGTGTGATCCTACGTCTTGCCATGGTCACAGCGTTTAGTTATATTTTAGACTGTTATTTTAACCTGGTGAGAATGTTCACCGATGTTATACACCACAAACAGTGGATCTCAAACCTGGCAGAGTAACAATGACTTCGAGTAAACGTTGGCGCCGCCAGTTAAGATATTGGCGCAAGATAATGAAAGGCCAGAATATAAAGTTATCGGTGTTCAGCTCTGCTCATTACAGCTCAGGTTAAACTGTAATAACGGAGGGATAGCAACGATACGAATAGAAAAACCCAAAAGACGTCAGAACATCTGTCATAAGCGGAGTCGGTTGTCCCCATACTACCTAGCTAAGACAGATAACTCGTCGTAACATGGGTGTGAATATACACCATGGGGAATACACGCAGTTGCGTTTCCTGAATATCAAGTGCCGTACATATGTCCCGCTTTCAAATATGTCCGGCTTCCTATTATTCGATCAAAACGTTCCACAACCATTACATGCAATTCCATTTTTTTCATTTTAAACTAGATAAACCAGTCAAATAACAGTATCGCTGATCTCAATATTAGATAAATCGCCATTTGGTTATAAATATTGTATATTAAGCATGGTTGGTGGCATTAATATTGGCTTTAATTCTGAAAATACTGGACCGGATATGCCCGGCTAACAGACGACCTCGACAAAAAATTTAACCATTTTCCTCAAGGTTTGTTGTTGTTTTGTTGTCAGACCATTAAAATGGCGACAGCCACAGAAGCCCCGGAGTCGTGGTACCTGGCCCTACTAGGATTTGCAGAGCACTTTCGCACGTCGAGTCCGCCTAAGATTCGTTTATGTGTCCATTGTTTGAAAGCCGTGTTTCAGTTCAAGCCGACCCAGAGGATAGAGGCCCGGACACATCTCCAGCTCGGCTCGGTGTTGTATCAACACACCAAGAACATCGAACTGGCCAGGACTCATCTAGAGAAAGCGGTAAGGAGATCAGCAGATCAGAGAAAGCTGGATAAAACACTCCCGCACCATTGCCCACTACGCACTGAATCTATGTCAATAGCACAGGCAAAAACAGACATTTGTCAAACTTACTATCACGGGGTTGATTCTGCGAAGACCACTGTGATCAGCTTCTTTTTTTTAAATATAATTTAAAATCAAGCCGTTTCTCTTTTTCCCCAACAGTGGTTCATCTCCCAACAAGTATCCTTTTCAATTTTCAAAATGTGAGAGGTAAAGTATGCGTGTATCTTCACGAACTACACTATTCAACAAAAACAATAGTCCTTCATCAACGCTCTCAGATCCCTCAATTCGAAGATGTCCAATTCGAAGCAGCAAGTCTTCTGTCAGAGCTATACTGTCAGCAGGTATGTACATAATATCTATTCTCCAACCAATATTAAACATGCATCTTTTGCAACATCAGAGGATAGGCCTATCTACCACGTTGGAGGAATGCATGGGATCAGGATGTATGGCATGTTGCTATGTTTTTATTAAAGATTATGAACTTCTTGTTATTAAGGTGTAAAAAAACAAAACAAAAATAACAACCTTTTTGGTCCAAATAACAAAATGAGTCTTTCTTTTTTCATCCTCATTATTTTTAGTGTTAGTTTAGATTATAAAAAATGTTGTTCAACTTCTCCTTCTCCAAGTAGGCAATACGGATCACTGGACTCCACCAATAGAAAGGACAAAACCATCTACTAATGGTCTGTCCTTAAAGTCATGTTTTCCCCTGCCATATTGAACCTCACCTGTCCCACTCTGGTCACAGAACCTGGTGGACTCTGCCAAGCCACTGCTGCGCAAGGCCATCCAGATCTCTCAGCAGACGCCCTACTGGCACTGCAGACTGCTGTTCCAACTCGCCGTAAGACGACAATAGTCCCATATCACAGGCTCCTGTCTGATATAATTGTGGACACCTGTAGTAACTTTGTTCCTGTATTTTGTACCGTTTCTCTCTCTCTCTCCTGCAGCAACTGCACACCCTAGAGAAAGACCTGGTGTCCGCATGCGACCTTCTAGGGGTAGGAGCGGAATATGCAAGGGTCGTAGG
Organism: Gadus macrocephalus; assembly: GCF_031168955.1. Taxonomy (NCBI): domain Eukaryota; kingdom Metazoa; phylum Chordata; class Actinopteri; order Gadiformes; family Gadidae; genus Gadus; species Gadus macrocephalus. The sequence goes on from NC_082389.1 coordinate 15,980,027, forward strand.
CTCGGAATACACCAGGTCAGCCGATCATTAACACAACCCTTTAAAATATGAACCATTTGAGTATTCTTCCAACATTTAAAAAAAAAATTATATCTTTTTTTAAACTATTTTTTTTCTGTTGCAGAGCACTTTTCTTATTGAGTAAAGGAATGGTAAGGTTAAAAATATATATTTTACATTCAAGATGTTTAGAAATATATTTTGCGCTCATTGCTTTTGAATCCACGTCGCTTTGGTTCCAGCTGCTTCTGATGGAGCGCAAGCTGAGCGAGGTGCACCCTCTGCTCACCCTGTGCAGTACTATCGTGGAGAACTGGCACGGAAACCCCATCCAGAAGGAGTCCCTCAGGGTCTTCTTCCTGGTGCTGCAGGTCACACATTACCTGGATGCCGGACAGGTGCGGTGACGATTCCCAGTTGGTTTGGGCATACTTTTATTTTGAAGTATGGATTGAAGTGCCCTGTATATACGTTCGCTCATCGGGGAATCTTTTCAAGGAAGGTGTAGTGGCTTTATTGAGAGATCCGAACCCTATTAACGTTGTTTTTTAAGGTATGGTTTCGTCGTTAGCTATTCATTATTAGATAAACCTCCTTGTTGGTTTTCTGTCTTTATAATGCAAAGCATCATCCTACTTGTATGTTTGTGTTAGATCAAGAGTGTGAAGCCTTGCCTGAAGCAGTTGCAGCAGTGCATCCAGACCATCTCCACGCTGCACGACGACGAGATCCTGCCCAGCAACTCGGCCGACCTCTTCCACTGGCTGCCCAAGGAACACATGTGTGTGCTGGTGTACCTGGTGGGTTTGCGCACACACACACACGCATGCGCACGCACACACACACCCCTCTCATAAAACTGATATAAGAGGTGTGAGATAATGTGCTATTTGCTTTACAGGTATTTCCTTGTCTTTATGTTGTCTTTGTGTATTTTTCTGTCAGGTCACCGTAATGCACTCCATGCAGGCCGGTTACTTGGAAAAGGCCCAGAAATACACAGACAAAGCATTGATGCAGCTGGAGAAGCTGAAAAGTAGGTGGTTCTCTTCTCACAGCTGCTTTCCATCCCAAGGTGGAATAGTGACGGTGTTTAGAGATTTGATGTTGATTCGTAGTGTTGTGATGTTGATGTGTAGTAGCGTTGTGACATGTGGATGTGTAACGTTGGGATGCTGCTGTGTAGTGATGTGGAGGTGTTGGGATGTTGGTGTGTTGGGATGTGTTGTGTTGCATTGTGATGTGGAGGTGTTGTGATGTTGGTGTGTAGTTTTATGATTTGGAGGTATAGTGTTGTCATGTGTAGCGTTGTGATGTTTGGGATGCGTTGTGTTCCAGTGCTGGACAGCAGTCCCATCCTGCCAACGTTTCAAGTCATTCTCCTGGAGCACATCATCATGTGTCGGCTGGTAACGGGACACAAGGCTACAGCTTTGCAAGAGGTGGGTGGTCCTACCATTGTTGTTTGATTGGTTGAGAGGTTAAAGCAGTATTAGTCGATTTTCTGACCAACTTAAACACAGAAAAACATTTAGTTAACCCCCTGCAGTACTAGCTGTGTCTAAAAAAAAAAAATCTTACCCACAATTGCACTTTTACGACCTGGCCACTGTATTTAGAAATTATTGCTTTGTTGGATTTTAATATATATATTTTTTTCATTTTGAGAGGGGGAAACAGATAAAGACAAAATGTGGGTTTCTGGTGGCCCATTGTAGTGTCTAATAGTTGACCTTATGACCAAGAGACAACATCCTGGATTAGTCTAATTGAAAAAGTAGATTATGGCAGTTTCACGAAAAATAAGGGCTTATTTAATACCTCTTTTCTAGGGCTTAATGATTTGGGAAAATAATCGAAATGTATGGAAGCATTTATGTAGCAAAATTAAAATGGCAATGCAATTTGCAATTCAGTAAGTCATTACATTATGCTATTGACAATTCATTATGCAATTTTAATAATGTCATTTGTAAATACGTTATTCAAAGTGAATTTGACTGAAATCCTCAATTAAATTTGCAAAAGTTATAACAATAAAAATAGAATAACATTTTGTCAATTTTTTTGAGTTCCTTTATTCAAATTGAAAGCTATAGCGTCCCCGTGATTGCAATGCCCTTCGCCACGCTCCGTGTGTTGCGAAATTCAAATTACATTTCAATCCGCGAAACGCTTTGCAAAGCGTTTTGCAAAAGATTTTGCAAAAAGTATCAGCCAATCGCGTCTAGACGGGAACTACGTCACTTCCTCGTCAGACTTGCTGATCATCCACACTTGGCACTTTCTATTCTAGGCCTAGCATTGTGCCAGGTTTGACTGGGTTGACGTATATAGTAATAACGTGAATGGCCGCTGCAGCTCTAGTGGAGCAGCGGGATGCAGGGTCCGCGACGGCGACCAGCATGCCTGCACCGGATCGCACCGGAGAAGGGTGCGCAAACCGGTGTTTCAGTTCAACTAGTGACCGTGTTAACTGGCGACATCAGCCGAATGCGTCGCTTGTCGTCGTGGCTACGGCAGCTGTTGGAAATCGGGGAAAGACTCGTAGCTGTCCTTGCGAATGCCTCTTTGATTTGTTTTAAAAATGCCAGAAACATACCCATCTCATTCGTATTTGGAGAGTAATTGGAGGAAACTTGTCACGTAGAACCATCTTAAGCTAAAATAAATGGAAAATGTGTGTTTTTTTATAATTAATATGGGCTTCGAACTCCTAAAATTTTCGGGGGAAAATATTTCAAGTTGTGATTCCATTCCACTGTGCTGTTGAGCCACAGAGACTTTATCATCTGCAGTACTAAAAAGCACAACTAGTCTTCTGCCTAAGAGCAGGAGGCAGCCAGATCAACTTGTGACCCGACTTTCCATGTTATTATAGATATAGACCATGGTATTTGTCTCATTTTCCAAAAAGAAGAGGCCATTACACCATTTATTCAAAACCTAATGTTGTGCTTCCCTCCACTGCCTACAACTCAGCCAAAAATTATGCGATTCGCTATCCTTTCGGTCGCCTGATGTGGTGTAGTCTCTTGCTCTGGATCGTCTCTAAGCAAAGCAGCGAGCTCGAGAATCAATGTGCCACCACACATGTTCCCAAATAGAACGGACAAAGGAGGGGGCGGGGGGGGATTCATTGTTAGGGCGCACTGAAACCCTCACTAGTAAGCAGGACAACGCAACGATTTTGCAAAGCAGTCTGCGGATTGAAATGTAATTTGAATTTCGCAAACACACGAATTGCATTGCAATCATGGGGACGCTATAGCTTTTCAATTTGAATAAAGGAACTCAAAAAGTTTGACAATGTTATTCTATTTTTTATTTTTATAACTTTTGCAAATTTCATTGAGGATTTCATTGTCACTTTGCATATTAAAATGCACTTTGAATAACGTATTTACAAATACAATTATTAAATTGCATAATGAATTGTCAATTGCATAATGAAATGACTTATTGAATTGCAAATTGCATTGCCATTTGAATTTTGCTACATATATGGTTCCATATTTTTAAAGTTCCATTTCTTCTGTATTATTCACTAAAAACAAGCAATAAATCATGACCAACACAAAATTGGACACAGTCTGTTTCCTGCAGACTTGCTGCATGAATTTATATTAGAAAAGGAAAATATATATACGAATCTTAATGATCTCAGTAACAGTCAAAAATCAAACAAACTAAAGTGCAGAACTATTAAAAATAACAAACGTGTTTCTACCACTATATGTAATTATCTCCAAGTTGTGGTAATAAACATGTAATATGTTAACATGTTCTTTTTCAACAAATCAAACTATAGCGTTGCCAGTTGTTTCCTCAATCTCGTGTCACGTGTACTGTAGCCCTGTGTATCCTATGATTGATTCGACATTAAAAATAACACTTTATTTTATTTTTATCGCAGCCATTTGCGATTGGAAAATTGCATTCTATTACATTGCAAAATCGGTTTGAATTAGATTAATCGTTCAGCCCTACTGCCTAACTACCAAAACAGAGATAAAGCTATGAAATAGTTGTGTCAATGTTTTCATGCTGGATTTGGGTTCAAGCCGATATCTGCAACGGCAGATATTTTGAATTGTACATACGATACAAACGATAGGTTAACCGAGTTGTGTTTTCACTGGTCTTTGTGTAGATCTCCCAGGTGTGCCAGCTGTTCCACCAGTCGTCTCGGCTATTCACTAACCACGCTGCCCAGCTTCATACGCTCCTGGTAAGTGCAAGGAAACTGTACTTTACCGAAACACTTCAGAATTACAATCCTTTTAAAAACCTTTTTATTGATTTTCACCATGATACAAAATGCACATTAACAAGGAAATTAACAAGATAACAATGCATGACATAAATAAAAAGCTGATGGCAGGGGTGGGGAGGGTGTCGCCCAAATCCCTCAACAGGATATATTGTTTTGGTTCATTATTTACCCCGCTTAACATTTTTAATAGAAGCTTGAAAATGAGCATGGGTATTACTGCAGGCCGCACAAAGCCAGAAATGAAAGACAAATGAGAGAAATAGGACAGAAGGGTTGTATTATTAACTACTAAGTGGACACTGCCCAGGTGGCCCTCCCGGCCCTTATCAAAGTCCTCTAACAGAAAGGCTGTTCCCATGTTCAGCTATCCGGGTATTCCTCCATCCCATATCCCAAGAGAAGCAGGCGGCTTAGCGCTCCCTCCAGTTAAATATCAGTTTTATTTTAGAAGATAAGCCGTAGAGGCCATAAAACAACAACAGAGATAGCTGCCGCAGAACTGTCTGTTAATCATGGTATCGAGACAGTATTAAACAAACTCAACGGTACATTTTCACTTAAAGAAGAACCGACGACTGTGCTTTTGTTGAGAAGAAGTATTTTTTTTCACCACTCGCTGCTGCGTCACCCAGTTGTTGCTATGATGGGTGGTAGGCCTATTCAATAACGTCCAGAGGCATTCTGGTCTCTCCCCGTTGGTGACGCCCTTTGGAATTCCAGACTAATTACAGTTTGCAAGTTAATATATGCTTTACTCCGAATCGTTGAGTGTATAATCCTAATTCTCACACATTTAAAAGAGCTCAAAGCTGGCCTGTTAAATTGAATTCCACTGAGTAGTAGTGAAAGATATATTAAGGTCATGTTCCCAAGTCAGCTGGACAGAAGATTATGCATTTAGGGCAGCCGTAGACATTAAAGGCCCCTACCCACTTGGCGTCAACCCCCCCTTCAGGGAGGAGAGGGGGATGTGGGCTGAGGTCAGCTTTGATGATCGTATAGTTTGGGGGTCTCAAGTCACGCCATTTTGCCACCCACGTCGAGTTTCGTGGGCAGAGACTTTTTTCAACCATGTTCAATATTTTCAGGCCCGACTTGTGTAAATTGAGGGACACTGAGAATAAAATCTGTGATTACAGTGGCAACAGCCAATTAGAACAAACTTCGCTACGGATGACTCAGATATCGGGATTCAATGTTGACAATCCCACATAAAACCATAATTTTCTTCCTTGTAATTTGAAAACTACTGCCTAACTATTTACCGGAGCCGTCATATTTTCCAACCTGCAAGAATCCAGGGTTGAAACATTTGTTTCAGTGGAAATTACTTTAATTAGAGAGGTGACGATAATTCCAGCTGCTACTGGGCAAAAATACACCTCGCAGACCTCCCGTTTACGTAAGCGGAAGGGCTACGGGGAGCTAATGAGATTTGGTGAGTTTTCGGAGAAGACTCTGATTATCTGGCAGTAGAGTCTTCACGTGTGTACCCCCCCCCCCTCCCCCGCATGTCCTGGTCTCCTAGCGTGGACCAGCGACCCAGGGGCCAGGCTGGACTGATCGTCAAGACCAGTCATGTAGTGCATTTACCGTGGACGGCCCTGACATTCAAAGTCTCCTTGCGGGCAGCGGCCTGACGCTATAACTATTTGGGATCTTACTTCCTGTACGTTTTTCTCGGCAGGGTCTCTATTGCATCTCCGTGAACTGCATGGACAACGCCGAGGCCCAGTTCACAGCTGCTCTTCAGGTGAGTTATGTGTGTGAAATATTGAACGCGGTCGAACAAGCACACTGTGCATTTAGGGGAACTCTATGAGACCTCAGTCACACACTGAGGTGACGGGAGCGATAAAGGTTCCTTGCATAAATTAAGTAGACGTCCGTCTTCTCTCCTAGATGACAACGCACCAGGAGCTCTGGACCTTCATCGTGACCAACCTAGCCAGCGTCTACATCCGGGAAGGGAACCGGCAGCAAGAGGTGTGTGTGTGTGTGTGTGTGTGTGTGTGTGTGTGTGTGTGTGTGTGTGTGTGTGTGTGTGTGTGTGTGTGTGTGTGTGTGTGTGTGTGTGTGTGTGTGTGTGTGTGTGTGTGTGTGTGTGTGTGTGTGTGTGTGTGTGTGTGTGTGTGTTCTCTGATCATATACTCTGTTCTTATTGGCCCTTTTTCTGTTCACAGCTGTACAGTCTTCTGGAGCGCATTAATCCGGACCAAAACTTTCCCGTTAGGTAAAGCAGGACTCCACCCCAGGTCCATGGTCCTATCACTTGGTGTGTGAGTGTCGCTCCTCCGGCTCTCCACTAACGTGTGTCTTCTCTGCAGCTCTCACTGTCTGCGAGCGGCAGCCTTCTACATCCGAGGGCTCTTCTCCTTCTTCGAGGGGCGCTACAACGAGGCCAAGTAAGACTGCTCTGGTCGCATTGTCGCATGCCCCTTAACACAGATGGTCTGGTTATCACGATGGCAGACACACAGTGTGACGCGGTCGTACCTCTGCACCAACAGGAGGTTCCTGCGGGAGACCCTGAAGATGTCGAATGCAGAGGACCTCAACCGGCTGACGGCCTGCTCTCTGGTGCTCCTGGGCCACATCTTCTTTGTTCTAGGGAACCACAGGGTAAACGGGGACTATTATTTGAATCGCATCTTAAGGCGTGTGTGTGTGTGTGTGTGTGTATGTTTGTGTGAGTGTGCCTGATCCAAACAGTCTGCCTCCCGTGTTTTTTTCTCCAACAGGAAAGCAGCAACATGGTGGTTCCCGCCATGCAGTTGGCCAGCAAGATCCCGGACATGTCGGTGCAGCTCTGGTCCTCGGCTCTCCTCAAAGGTAGGATCCGCTGCTCTGACGGCAGCCTCAGACTCCTAAAAGTGTCGGTCTCACCGCGCCGCCCGCTGACACGGCTCCGTCGTCCCCCCGTCCCCCCGTAGATCTCAACAAGTCGTGTGGGAACACCATCGACGCCCACGAGGCCGCCCAAATGCACCAGACCTTCTCCCAGCAGCTCCTGCAGGATCACATGGCGGCCTGCAGCCTCCCAGAGCACAACCTCATCGGAGTAAGCACCACCCAATCCCTCGTTTACCTTTCCCAGCTCTCTCTGTCTCTGTGTGTAACTTTGTCGGTGGTTGAAAGTGGATGGCACAGTGTAATCACACGGTTTAAAGAGTTTCTATATTTTATGTAAGCATGTAAATATTGTAAAAGTAACTTCCAGAGCACCTATGTAAGGTATCTTATGTGGGTTGGCCGACAATGACGGTGGTTTGCCTTCCAGCTCACTTACCGTGGTGGCATTGTATCGTAGAGCAGAGAACCAGGGCTTGTGCAGTCGTTTATATCATTAGACCCATTGCCTGTAGAGAGCGGCTGGTTGTAACCTTGTTATTTTGTACTTTATCTGAAAACCAACCTTCCTACTAATGGAGTCCAGACAATTCAGTGTCCCTTTCCTTTGGTAAACAGTGTGTCTTCTGTTTCAGTGGACGGAAGGTCTTCCACCGGTGCAGCTGCAGCCGCAGAATGGACCCACCACGGGCCTCACCAGTCTGCTCTGAGAACGTCAAGGAGGCCTGGCAATGCAATCGGGCTGGGGGGCAAGTGAGGCAGAATAAGAAGGTTAATCTGACTCCATACTAGGAGTTGGACAGACATTGGACAAAGAGGGGGATTTTTATGAATGGTCTCCCGTTGACCCAAGTTTATATAAAAAAAGGGGGTGCATTACGTCACTACTGCTAGATTTGAAACTGAGCATGCAAGGTTTTGCATACAGCCCAATTATAATCTTGGGCATGATTTGAATGGTTTTGTTATCTTTCACACTGCCTGGCACCTCAAGATACTGTTACTGTACAGTGACTCTAACAAATAATGTCCTTTTTTAATTCCCTAGTAATGGCGTGACCATTGAGTAGTCTGTCCGACCAAAATCAGTTAAGTTATCCGATGTAAATACGTGACATCGGAACCCATGATTGGATGGGCTCAGATGGGATTTCCATGTGAATTGGAAAAACAAGGTTTCCCTTCCCTCTCTCCCCCCCCCCACACACCCCCCTATGTCCTGATACTCAGAACAGCAATAACAATGGCTATATTGCTATCGTTACCAAGTCTCTATAGAACCTCCTACAAAACATCTAAAGTGTATTTAGTATGTTTCTTTGATCACTTTTGAGGGAAGAATGTGATGATAAATCCGTGGAATGATGAAGTATTCCACGTCTCGCAGACCATCATTAATGCAACTCTATTATAATAGAGCTGCTCATGTAATAGAGTAGACATGCTTGGTGAGGCCATCGCTCACCATGTCCAGCAGTAGATATACGTAGGCCTATCACAAGCTATATGGCTTGATAGCTGTTAGTAGGACAAAGTTTTGAGACAATTTCAGGTTTTTCATTTTATTGCCAGTTGCTCTTTTAAGCCTGTTGACTCTTTTTACCTGTGTTGTCTCGAGTGTGGTGCATGTGTACATATCTCCTGGATAAATACAATCGGTCATGAAGTATTTTACTAAAGTTTGCTTAATTTAAGCCTTTTAACGATTAACCTTTTACATACTGTCCTTTCTTGGAAATGATTTACTTCAGTTCTACCCATTGATACTCAAATCCCTGGTGGCACACATTTGTTCTGTTTAAGAATTTCTTCACTAAATTGTGATTACTGTTTACTACTAGTTCATACTACTTGTTACAGTTTATCTATCGCTACATAAATGAAATCTTTCTTGCCTTCCCATACAATTATAACAAGAAAAGGCATGGCTTAGTGACTTTAGGTTTATCCATGTTTCTTGTTAATATTGGATATCTCAAAACAACATACTCCTTTTTTCTATATATTTTACATAAAATGCAAAAAAATCACATTGTTCAAGCACAACTTGATCAATATTTGTTGCTTTGTGTTACAGCACCACTGATCAAAGTAATAAACAGTTCAGAATGTATGTGATTGACTGTCTTTTTGTAAATCGTAATCATTTGTGCATAATGCTTTGCGTTGCTTATTCAAACTATATGTATTTTACATGCATCTTCCAAATATATTTTTTGTATGCAGATATAAAAGTAAAAGAAGTGTGCAGCTTAAAAACGAACATTCCACACAATTAACATTTGATGGGGTCATGTTTTTTTTTATTTTAATAAAACAGTTAGATGGGATATGTGTGTACGTAGTTATACGCCTTATGTAGTTTGGCCCATTCTTAGTAGATCTACTTTAGGGTTTTTGAGGGTTTAGTGCTTCCCATTTCAGATTATAAGACATCGAATTATTATTTAAACAAAACATATTTGGAGTGTCAGCAAAAAGGACATGGAGATATTTTAGATAACCTTCTAAGCAACCATGAATAGATATTGTGAACACCGAACTAACTATTTAAAGCATTCTTTCTCTCTCATCAAAGCTGAGGTCGGAACGCCTGTTATATGAGAATAAAAGAGCGGAGTAATAAGTAAAGTTAGAACTTTATGTATATAAAGGTGTCTTGGACGGCGCTGAGAGGAGCCATTTCCTGCCAAATAGTGAGCCCGTCTAATCGCGTCTGCAGCAACGACTTCCTGCATTGTTACAGTAGTCTACTTAATGAGGATTAAGTTGAAGCTGTCATGTTACGAGCGGCCATTGCTAAATGCATGAAGAGAATCTTTAGGACGGATCCACATTCAAATATTCCCGTAGGAATCCAATTCAGTTGCCCGCTTAATAAACTATGACAAATATATTAGAATGCAGAAGTATTCCCTATAATGTTGGAAATGCAAGTATACATGCTGCTCAACACAGCATGAAGGATAATACCAGACATTACACTCCTGCGATCTAATTGTGGCTTATTTATATTAAAAGCAAAATATGAAGGCCTTTTCAGGCATTTTTTTCTATTGCCATCTTTACAAATAAAACTTAAGACAGCAACACAAGTATGTCCACTAGTCTACAGTCGTTGGCGTCTCTATTATTTAATAATTGTATATTTAAGAAACGTCACCATTGGCCGTTAGGAACTCAGGACAATTGTCATTCAATACTAATTGGCTTTGGTCTGATGAACTTATCGTTTCGGTGGGTCTAGGATGGGTCAGACTGAAAGGTAGGGGTTTGTGAGCAGACTTCACTCATCTGTGGCAGCAGATGAGGGGGGGGGGGGGGGGGGTCGTGGATGGAGTGATGGAATGGGAGAACCATCAAATCTGACGACACAAATTTAACTTCCGATTTTTTGAGCATTTTAAGGTAGAGCAGAATGAAGCTGATGAGCTTTTGCGAACACGTCATCCTCCAGACACAACATCACACCGAAGGAGACGTGCGTGCGCCTGCCTGGGCGTGCAAGTGATAGTGTGTATGCGCGTGCGTGCATGTGTGTGCAAACCACAGTGCAGCCAGTGGAGGTGAACGCCTGCTTCAGTTCTATTCAGGTTTAAGCCTTGATGGTGATTCTTGATAAGGATATCACAGGGTACATTTTTTGATACAACATCATCAATACAAATAAACCCTGTGGGTCTTGTGCAGGCATCTCGGCACAAATGCGACACTTGTCCTGGGTCTGTGGTATCGACATGAGACAAAATAAGGTGCCATGGACCACTGGCATATCCAGGCTTATTTTGCCCCATGGTGGTCAGTCACTGGTTACATGATGTGCTGTGGTCGCCCTGGTATGTTGAGGTGCGCATGCCCACTAAAGAGGACGCAGCGGCTCCATGTGTGTTGAGGCGCATTATTTGGCAACAGAGGCGGCAGCGGGGAGGGCCGAAAAAAAGAGGATATCCCCTGGATTTTTAAAAAGCAACGATTTATCGAGGTTAATTGCAGATAAAAGATCCCCTGGTCGACCATCGGGGGAGAACGGGTCCCAAATCGACCGAGTAAGTTGACTTAGGTGTATCTGAAGTTTTTCTGTGGCTGGATTGAGGGAAGCCTTTTATTCGGACTCGTCGCGAGGAGCCAGGTTTTCCTCCACCTATCTGTGACGATAGAGGAGCTGATGGGCTGCTGAAAAGTAACACTTCTCCGCAGAGCCAAAGGTTGAGCGAGGGAGGGCGGGTGGGGGGTTCGATACAAATGTATCGTTTGTGCTGTTTTTCTCTCTATATACGCTACGATGTATACATCCCATCTGGACTTGGATGTTGTTATTCACAAGTCGTTGAATGAGGTAAGGGTAATTACGTTAGGTCGTCATCGATGCATTGTTGATATGCTCAATCCCGGTCGGCCGGTAGTTGATCCGAGTTTCTGACTTCAACGTTCTTATTCGAACAGGATACCCGGGGAAACAGTCAGTGAAGCGGCCTAACATTACACACTTGAGGAGAGTGGGATGAAAGTTTGCCCTAATCGCACCATTCCCCGGTTTCTCAGATGTACTCAAGAGATTCGGATTCGGTTCTGGATGGTATGGGTCATGCAATCCGAGGGCAATGGTGCTGTGGACCTGGGTGTTATTTATCACTTTTGTGGGTGTCCACTGTGAACTTGCTAGCATAGCAAGGTCAGATGATTGTGATAAACTGCTTTCCGAGCTAAGCTGGGTTGATGTTTTGTTGTGTGATATGTGTAGTGTTAGCTCGCTAACTAATCACACAGTCGGTTCCTCCGGAGCGGCTGTGCTGTTCGGAGGACGCCGGGTGGTCTCGCAGGGTGGGCTGGGTTTACTTTTTAAAGGGATCCGTCTCCACGGATTAATAGATAGTGTAATGGTGGTCGTTACAGTCTGGTTTCAGCCCCGTGGCACCACCAGTGTTGGTTCTGTATCTGGTAGCTGATCTTCATACTTCGCTGTGACAACCGGAGTCTTCCTCCTCTTAAAGCTGAACGCACACACACGAACTCTTCCTCTCGCGCGGCCAGATGCACGCACACACATTTCCTCTCGAGACGGAGCTCGTCCCTTTGCTCCCTGACAAAGCTGTAGTACAAGACTCCTGTTAATACTATTCGTTTCTTCTACATGGTTTCAACCCCAAAGCATGACAGATAAACATTTGATGATTCACCTTTCAACATTACAAGATGATATTTACAGTGTAACTATATCATAACACTGTTGTCAGAACTGTTATGACAATAGGCAATGTAAGCAACGATTGGTTGTTTTAATGGCATTTTGAACGGAAATGGAAAACTATTTTTGCGTTTGCTATTTATACAACAGGGCTGGCCTGTTCTATATATATCATTTTTGTCAAGAAGTAACAACAGTTTATCCGGCGCCGAATAATGGAGCGTGGTCTGGTGTTGTGAGTATGCAGTATGAAGAGGCAATGGACAAAAACAAAGATATTACAGCTTGGAGACAACACGCTCGTGCGCATCATTAACCGTTATGTATTGACATGTGATACAGGGTGCATAAATATGTAGGATGTCGTTTATTGATCATATTTAACTGGAAAATAATAGGCAAAGAGCTAATTTTCAGCCACTTGCATTTTTTTTTTGTTGAAAGAACAATGTCCGTCCATCTAAACAATGGCCCTGAAAGGCATCATTTGAAGATAACAATAGGTCCCTGGGTTGCTGTATTGATCGAGCACCACTGTGAGCACAATGCAGGTTGGCTTCAGTTAGGGCCTGAGGCACTTCTCAATGCCATTATGTCGGACGGGTTGGAACAACGCGCAGCCGTTTGTTGAAAAGTTGATTAAAATGGTTCTTGATCTCTTTTTTATATGTGCTCCTTTTAAACCCTTATCTTTCACATTTTGCTGTACCCCGTCTCTGCTCCATACTATGATATTGTTAAGTCCCCTCAACCAGTCTTTCCGCCCTGTTTGCTTTCCATGAATACCTACCCCAATGTTTACATTCAGAAAAAAGCCAATCCGAGTCGTTGTGTAATGAGCCTCTGTTCTGGAAAGGCTCATTGGTTTGCCACATTGTGAGCCTCTGCACATGACTTTAGGGGTCACAGGCCAAGCGCTTGGTCAGCACTTCGTGACTACAACGCACACACATCCACACATATTGTATGTGTCTTTCTCTACATCTATCTATATCTATATCTCGATATAGATTAGACACCCACACACTTTATAGATACATGTAAGATGTCAGATACACACATTGTTAAGCTAAAGCCATTCATCCCACAGCACCTAATGCTTTAAGATGGCATGGCAGGTGTCTAGCAGTGTCTAGCAGAGTCCAGCTTGTACTGCTCAGCTCTGGGTCAGCCTAAGCCCACGCTTCTTTTCTTACTCCTTGATGCCTTTTTATGTTTTTATAAGTGTAGGTCTGGGACCCTGTAAAGATTAAATACAGTGGTTGTGGTGGAGGCAGATCATCTAGAATTGACATCTTTATGTCGCACATTGTCATACTTACCCTTATTTGGTTGGGAATAAATGTAGAGAAGTTGGAAGGCAGGGGGACAGGGGTTTACTGTTAGTCATCCTCTATGCATCCCCTGCCTTCTTATTGAGTCTACAAAGATATTTTCAAGAAAAAGTCATAAACAAATAATTCCTCAGGTTCAGGCCTCATGGACGGCGGACGCACAACAGAACAAAAATGACGATGCACGTTGCGATTGTGCCATGAGATTTGTTCATGAGTTGGTGATAATGATGTTGAAATTGAAAAATGGAAATATCTGTGTCAATATCTGCCTTTTCGTGTGTGTGTGTGTGTGTGTGTGTGTGTGTGTGTGTGTGTGTGTGTGTGTGTGTGTGTGTGTGTGTGTGTGTGTGTGTGTGTGTGTGTGTGTGTGTGTGTGTGTGTGTGTGTGTGTGTGTGTGTGTGTGAAGTTGAGCTTCCATGCAGATGACATCTGAAACCTGTCAGCCATCCTGGTCCACCCGGTTACAAAGATAGGGTCCCTGTACGAGTGAGGGGGGGGAGTGTGTGTGGGGGGGGGGGGGGGTTGTGGTGGTGGTTGGATAGAAGGGGGGGGTCAGCAGGGGTTGATCTGGTTCGGTTGGGTGTAGGGAGTGTAGTGAACCCACATGTATACGTTGAGATCAACACAACCAACAAAGAGGCATTTGAAATTAGTGCATGGCTTGTAAGATTGTGAGTGCTGCAATGGCATCCCATCTCCATCACCCCTTCTATCCTCCTCCACCACCTTCCCTCCAGTCCACACAGAACGTAGTTCACCCCAGTCCTCTTCCCCACCCCGCTCCACAGACCGGAGAATCACCGCCGACGTCGGAGCCCAACGTCTGATCCTGAACCTTAAGGGTTAAACCTGCCTCGGCTCCCCTCTCTTACAGTCACACACACATAGCCACACGCACGCACACACACACACACACACACACACACACACAGACACATACACACACACGTGCAAAGCCACGCATTTACACACACATAGCTGCATACAATCACACACACATACACCCAGCGACACACACACACACACACACACACACACACACACACACACACACACACACACACACACACACACACACACACACACACACACACACACACACACACACACACTAGCCGACCGGTTTAAACCAGTTCTCAGGGAAAAAAATGTGCTTTGTGTGTCCCACCGAATCCTGGGAAGGGGCATGTCATATGTATCTCCATGATATCAATGTAATTAGAAATAAATATCCAAATAAATGACCACCGCCAACCTAGCCACTGGGCATGAGCTGTTTCTGTTGGGTTTCAAGTGGGTTCTCCTTCACTGGTCCGGTTCGGTTGGTGGTAACGCGGGCTTGCCACCATAACTATTTTAAGAAGGGGGGGTGGGGCAGGGCTGTGTAGTACAGAGTACGCCACTGAAAACTAGTCCAAACAGAAAGGGTTAACCGTTTTCCCCCCTCAACACACAGCTTCCTGTATTGCGTTGTTGGGTGCACTGTGGTTCCGGGAGACCAGTGAGTGGTCTCTTTATAATCGCGGTTTGGTGGCAAGGTGGCTCATTGAGGCCGTATGAGCTGGACATCACCTCACTCTGCTCCGTCTGTGTAATAATGTGGCTTTGTTCTCCGATTGTTTGAACCGTTTAAGGCAGTGAGCAGGGTCTCAATGTAGACCTTCTCGTGAGGGGGCCGGATGTGATTTAAGAGCCACCATGTGGATGTCTGGTCCAATACATTTGTGTGAGAGTTGGAGGATGTCGTTTAGCCATTTGCGGAAACCATCAGCTCAGTCGTAAAGCCATTTCAGAGAGAGGTGGACCAAACTACCATCAAATAGCGTTACAATTATAGTCATATTTAAGACACTTCATTATTGGTGCATTTGAATCATTATATTTCATATATCGGGGTCAATTATATGTTAAAATACCTTGCCTACACCTCACTCAAGAGCAGTACCACAGTGACCACATTCATCTACATGGGTGTCGTCGGGGCCCTTACTGCTTTTATCACCTGTAGCTGATTCAAGGTCAGCCAGCACTTGCGAGGTATATACACAGATAATGCATGTCGCTCTTTTCAATAGCAGTCTCCGTTGCAGAGTGACTCTGATGTCTTTAGTAGGTGCACCGATTTGTGTCGCGCTCCTGACGGTATAGAATGCATTGGACTTCACTTGAACTCAGCCGGTGTGGTGACTCATGCACACTCTCGATTATCAGTTTCAAGCAGACACAGAAATGTGTGAAACCTCAAGGGCAACATTTAAGTTATTAAGTTAGGACATTTCTCCCTAAATGTACAATGTGTGAGGAACTGCCTCAAATCTGGGTGTTATTACATTGGTAACATTGGTATGTTTCTGTTGAATTCTATCTATTTAGCCCATATGGGAGATGTCTAAAATACAGCCATGGTTAGTCATACATTCTGTTTATTCACTTGGAATGGGAATAGCTTAGTCTATTTAGATTCTTGCACTGAGTCCAACTACACAAACAGCAGTCCAACATTGTGTCTTGTCTCTATCTTCCACCTTTGGTAGAGACAGTCATCGTTGTCGCTCATGTTTGTTCTTTAAGATGAAGATTAAAGCTCAAATATGGCACACAAAACAGACACAGGTTCAAAGTATCTTCTGTCACATTTAGAAATATTTAAGATTTATATCCTCAACATTTAAAGAAATAAAGACCTATTGCTGAATAACCTGTTCCGGCTGTTTCTCTCAAGGCCTGCGCTAATGCAGCCGACGTGATCCCAGTGGTTTTCGTTGCCAAACCAACACATCTTTAGTGTTATTTCTAACAGCCCGTCTCTAGTTGTAACTGCTAAGTAAAGGTCTGTTCCTTCTCCCCAGGAGGATGTCTGAAGAGGCGGTCCGCCAGACACGCAGCCAGAAGAGAGCGCTGGAGAAAGACGCTCCGGCGGCCCCCTCCGAGCTGTCCGACACCGAGAGCGACGGCAAGAAGCCCAAGATGGACGACCTCGAGCCAGAAAACCAGTCTGCCCAACCGAACCATGACGTCAGGCCTGCACTTACTGACGAACAGAGTCCATCCCGGGTGGAACCCGAGGCGGCGGAGAGTCGCGAGGAACCTGCGCTGAGCCGGCTTCTGCTGCCTTTGGTGCCGACCGAAACGCCTCCGCCGACGAAGGAGGACCCAGAGCAGACCCCTACCCAGACTCTGATCAAGACCCCGATCCAGGCTCCGGTCCAGACCCAGACCCAGACCCTGATCCCGATCCCGATCCCGATCCAGACCCCGACCCCGATCCTGGCCGCGACCCCGATCCCAATCCAGCCCCTGATCCAGACTCCGACCCCGGCCCGGACCCCGACCCCGACCCAGATACCGACCTCGCAGTCGGTTGAACCCATCCCAGACAACCGGACTGACCAAAAGGACCGGGCCGGCAGGGTAAAGGCAGAACCCGCCGTGGTTGTTGATCCCCGGAGCCGGCTCCGCCCGGCAGAAGCGAAGGGGTCTGGCGGTATTCTAGCTGCCGGGGAGGTGAAAGCCACCATTAAAGTGGAGGTTCAGACAGCGGAGCCTGTGGATATGAGCACCTCAAAAGGGTGAGAATAACGTTATGTAATAATAATAATGTTCCTGCTTAGTTCCCATTAACTAACTCAAGATACAAATGTAGCCCTAAATATAGTATGAGGTGACCCTTGACGTAGAAGGGAGAAACACATTGCATTATGTGTAGATGCGCCAAGACTTTACAGCTTATAGAAAGTGCATGCGTAGGTGTGTGTGTGTGCGTGTTCTAGGTCCCCCCAGCCTCCCTCCATTTTCCCCCGCTCTCCACCTGAACCCCAAAAGTCCGCTCACACAAAATGAGGCCTGTGTGTCACAAACCGGTTCCAGCCGGGGGTTGCCATGGTTTCGACGGTGTGAGGAACAGCAGGGGGGAGGGTGGTAGTGTGGGAGGGGGCCCGACACACACACACACACACACACGTGATGATGACTTTTTGTCATGTGACTTCGTTGGAAGAGTAGTGATGAATCCACCGGAAGGGTTAGTCCAATAACGTTGACACCCCCACTATGTTTTTAAGTGGTCAGTCAAGAGAGCGATCGGACTCTCTGTAAATTGGCCCAATCATCCGCATTATCTGTATGCCCCGATGTCATTAAAACTAATGCCCACATTCTGAAATCTAAGGTGCTGTTCAAAGACCTCCCCATTCCTGTGATTAATATCAATCAAAATAATTGCAAATGAGACATAAGTGTAAGCATGCTATCAAGTCATTCATCTTAAATGTGTGAAAGTTAGCTACCCTCCAGTTTACCCAGCCCTCCCTTGTGAATAAAGAAAAAACATATTCTATTTATACCCATGCCGTTTCTATTAAAAGCTTCCCCCACATGTGGCTTGGCATTAGCACCAGTTTAAAATAAACATATAAAGAAGGCCTGACTTGGCTTTCAGAGACACGTAAGATATCAATACTTGGAGTATTGAATTTAGCCGGAGTCATGAGTGCCACTAACTTAGTCTCCGTCTCTAAATGTGTTCTTAAAGTGTGTTTAGAGTAAAGAGGGAGTAATCTTGGGAAATTAATGTTTGTATCTTTTATTGACTCTGTTAGCAACAGCGTAAAGAAGGAGAAGCGTCCGCCAGCCGATGACGACGATGACGACGACGACGTCATCATCCTATCAGACAATGAATCTTCCAGTCCACCAATGAACGGCCTAAGCCACTTCAAGGAGCTGGACACCGATCTGCTCATGGTAATGGTAACCCATCACATGTGTCCAAGCATGTGCACGACCAAGCTTCACTCCCCATTCCCCAGACCAAATAAGAGCAGAGAGTGGCCAGGTTTCTTCACTCCAAGCCAAAGGTTACCGTGTTCGAACCCCTGATTGTTTGTAGCTTACCTTTTTGGCATGACCTCGCCTAATAACCTGGTTATAATATGAGATCCTTTTGATAAAAGTAACTGATAAATGGCAAAATTACATTGAAATGTAACTCAAATCACAGGTGTATTACCAATGAGGGGTCATTTTTTATATTGTATATTGTGGCATGGCCTACTCAATGTAGAGCTATGTTGAGTCGTGTTTAGGAGTATCACCTACTGGTGCCGTGTGCATACGGGGAACATGGTGATATGAACGGATCGAAGGTTGTAATGTTTACATTTGTGCCTTGATTCTCCATTTCTCTTTTTGTTTTCGTCTTATACCCTTTATTTAGTCAATTCAGGCTGTTCATACTTTCTGCTGTGACAACCTACTGGCCCTCTCTTGACTCAGAAGATCAAATGAGATGTAACGATGATGACGAGCAACCTATTTGAAAAATACATAGAAAGCACGCACAGGCTCTTGTACACTATCTGTGTGCCTCCAAACATAGCCGATGTGTTGTGTATTTGTATTCTTACCAGTATCTGCATGCTGCCACCACTGCACAGCTCTACCACCCCCGTCCACTGTAGCATGACCAGAGTTACTAATTGATGTTATGGTCTTGTGGGGGTGTATTTGTGTGTGTGCTTGTGCAGAAGAGCAGCCCAGAAGAGAGGGAGCGCATCATCAAGCAGCTGAAAGAGGAGCTCAGGCTGGAGGAGGCCAAACTGGTGCTGCTTAAGAAACTCAGACAGAGTCAGATCCAGAAGGACACACTTCAGAAGGTAAACACACACACACACACACACACACACACACACACACACACACACACACACACACACACACACACACACACACACACACACACACACACACACACACACACACACACACACACACACACACACACACACACACACACACACACACACACACTGTGGTGAGCAACATCATCCCGCCTTCCATATTCCTATAGGGTGATTGATGACCGTTGTTCTCCTCTGTCGTTCCCCTCCCAGCCCTCGGGCCTGTCTGGCTCCGCCGCTCCCCCCCCCCTGATCCGGGGAACCATTACAGGGAATAAGCTCTCCCAACAGGTCAGCGGTCGCTTGACAAACCTACACACACAAGTAGTGCGTCTATCTATCTATCTATCTATCTATCTATCTATCTATCTATCTATCTATCTATCTCTATATATCTCAGCTAGAAAGCAAATAACCTTTTGTTCCTCCCCCCCCCCCCCCCCCCCCCCACAGATTGCGACAGGTCGTAGTTCGGGGACGGTTATCCCTCCCCCTCTAGTGCGAGGCGGGCAGCAGTTGTCGTCCAAGCATGGCTCCCAGATCATCATGCCACCTCTCGTAAGAGGGGCCCAGGTAAGGCACATTTACATCGGCATTCAACTACCAAAACAAGATTTTCCCAAATAATTAGCATATTGAAAATCAATACCAATTGAGTCTGGTAGTGTAAACTGGATGGCACTTTTGGCAAAGAAATATTAAAGACTTAAAAGCCATGGCTTATTTTATTTTGCTTTGTCTGTCTGTCTCTGTGTCTGTCTCTGTGGTCTACCCTGCTATGGTGCTATCAATGTCCCCCTCTTTCCCCACCTGCTCTGCCCTCGCTTCCCTGTGCTGTCCCCCTCTTGGCTCTGGGTGTCCTTCCTTATTGTTTTCCTGGTTAGCCCATCTCTGTTTCTCCACAGCAGATCCAGGCTCTCCGTCAGCAGCAGCAGGCGCAGCAGCAGCAGCAGCAGCAGCAGCAGCAGCAGCAGTTGGCTGCTTCTGGTGGCCCTGGGTCAGGTCCCCCTCCCTTGCTGTTGGGGACCAGAATCTCAGCTCCCGGCTCCCAGGGCCAAAGGGGTATGGGCCAGTCAGGCCTCGTTAGGGTTGGCAATGTTGGCAATACTAACTTGCTGGTCAATATGTCACAGGTATGTGGTCGTTCCAAGTTAAGACATGCGGAAAACGCACTCAACCACAATTGTGTGAAAATGCAAGCTTATATCATTATTATAAAAAAAGAAAATATTTCGTTTTTCATTTAAATTAGGTGGTATTCATTGATAGTCATAATAATTCACATTCTGTATAATTTGAATAGGCCTATACGCTAGTTTGCAAGTGGCAAGGTTCTGTCATTACCATTCATTACCATTAATAAGCCATTTTTTCCCATATTTCCCATAATTTTGCATTTTCAATAACGAGTGATGTTTGTATAAAAACAGACGTCTGTTTGAATATGCGATTGCGCTACTGAATGTGTTTTGAATGTGATTTGGTGCGGACGCTCTTAAATTAGGACAGACCGGGTTGCCGTATTTGACCAGATCGTCGTCCAAGCGCTCAAATGGACGTGTTGATATGTTACTAGGGCTGATTATGGTCCCACGTTCCCGCAACGCAAGGGGGTTACGGGCCTGTTACGTCCTTGCGCTACCTCCTTGCGTCCACCTCAAGGGCCTTTTTCTTAAACGTTTTTAGATCAAGCAATAGGACGAGAAATAAATCAAAAATTTGGTAGATTTCGCTAATACAAGCTAGTTTAACTTAAAGTGGTTAGCAAGTAACGGCAAGAAAAACCACCACCTTGACTGACTGACCAGCATTGTGTTAAAATGGCCCAGATACCCATCACCAACTTTTTCTGCAGAATTGAAGCCAAATCAACTAAAGTAGGACGTGTGAAAAGTTTTGTTTTCAAGAAATACAAGTAGCTTGACCGATTGTTTATAATGTTTACATTACGGTGAATTGATTCTAGTTTTTTCTTGTAACGCAATAGGTTTGATATGTTAATAGTAATTGACCATCCAGAAAAGGGTTTTTACAAATTATAATTTGTGATCTGTTACACCTATTAACCTATATAATTGTTCCATTCCCAAAGGCATCGTCAACCAACTTAAAGGCCTCCTCTATGACATCCCAGTCAGGAAGCAGCAACATGTCTGTGGTCAATATAAATGATACCCCAGCAAGCCGCCAGGCTGCTGCTAAACTGGCCCTGCGCAAACAATTGGAAAAGACCCTCTTGGAGATTCCTCCACCAAAACCCCCTGCGCCAGAATTCAACTTCTTGCCCTCGGCTGCAAATAATGAATTCATCTACCTGGTGGGATTGGAAGAAGTTGTACAAAATCTGCTTGATACTATCCACAGAGGTACATCACAGTTGCTTGCTGTTCTCTCTTATTATATGTTTACAATTAGCAGGATGATTAAATCTATCTTACGAATATGTTTCCCATGTTATCTTAACTGACAAAGCCCCTTGGTTTCCTGTTTCTGTCCATCTCAGGAAAGACGGGTGTTGCAACATCTAAGCTTAATCCCAGAGAACCCTTCACCTGCACCCAGTGCAGCACCGACTTCACCTGCCGCTGGAGGCAGGACAAGGCAAAGGGTGGGACCATCCTCTGTGAGGACTGTATGTCATCCAATCAGAAGAAGGCTTTGAAAGCGGAGCACACCAATAGGCTCAAAGCTGCGTTCGTGAAGGCCCTGCAGCAGGAGCAGGAAATAGAGCAGCGCATCCTTCAGCAGTCCGCCTCACCGGTCTCCCACAGCACCTCCTCCACTTCCTCCTCCTCTTCCTCATCCCCATCGATGAAGGCAGACCAGCTGGGCGCACAGCAGCTGAAGCAAGTCCAGGCGAGGGTGTCCTCCATGCAGCATCAGCACCATCACCAGCATAGTAGAGGACAGAACATCGTTCACCACCACTCTTCCAGCATCAAGCAGGTACATCTTCCATTTTATGTTTGTCTATACTCTGTATTTGCCACCCTGTCAATTGAATATGTATTTGATAAACTGTTCACATTGTTTGTGTACAAAAATCCTGTGTCTCCATTGCATAACTCAATTCTAATTCATGTTTTCGTTTGTGCTGCCTTCTCTCTCTACCTTTGCTGCTTTGGATCCATGATCTTCCTCCATCCCCTCTGCAGAGCCCTCAGGGCCAGCTGTCCCGAGGCACTGTTTCGTCCATGGGGGTGAGGGGAGTCCCCCACTCGTTCTCCTCCTCCTCCCAGCTGCAGAGCGCAGTAGCAGCCGCGGCCTTGGTCAACCGGCCTGGTAAGCATGCCCATGTGTCCCGCCCCTCTGCCCAGAGCTTAAAGGTGAGCAGCAGGGGGATCAGCGGCAGAAGCAGTGTCAGCGGACACGGAGGTAGTGCATCAGCCAGTGCATGGAAGAAGCAGAGCGACAGCCACACAGGTAGACTCACTCTTAACCCCAGCCCGCCGACCTCACTGGCCCCTGCGACCTCTGCTCTCTAAACTGTCCGTTTCTTGTCTCGTCCAAAAACAAAAGTCCTGTGCTTTTTTAAAACGTCAAATACAACGAGGAGTCGTATCATAGTGTATTTCCATGCGGTGGATGGGATTTTGTACAGGAGACGTGTTTTCGGACATGGCAAAAACAACTCCCTAAATCTCTTCTTCTCCTACCTTAGCCCCTCTGTTGGTGGTTTGGTTTCTTCCTTCATTTAGCAGTATCCCTACTTAGTTTTTTTCTAATAAGATACAAGGTGTAGGATAACCAGTTTTTCTAAGAAGGTACATGGTGTAAGATTACAAGTAGTTATTCTGCCAATGGTCATCTTCACATTTTGTTTGTGTGTGTGTGTGTGTGTGTGTGTGTGTGTGTGTGTGTGTGTGTGTGTGTGTGTGTGTGTGTGTGTGTGTGTGTGTGTGTGTGTGTGTGTGTGTGTGTGTGTGTGTGTGTGTGTGTGTGTGTGTGTTATTTATATAGATAAAGAGATTGATATAGGTGGATGGATGGACTTTATATATAATAACAGATTAACTTAAATAGACAACCACTTTAGTTCCATGTTCAGAGCTAATGTGTCGCGGGTTTACCTGTTTCCACAGGAGTAACCATGGCTTATGTCAACCCAAGTCTTTCCGGCCATAAGACCTCATCCACCGTCGACGCTCGTCAGAGGGAGTACCTTCTGGACATGATTCCATCGCGCTCGATCTCCCAGACGGCAAACACGTGGAAATAAAGTGCAAAAAAACTATCTCATACTATTCATTGTTATTGAAGTTACTACTTTTTCCTCAGTTCCCATAATATGGTCCACAGCACTCCCCAGAGGACGGTTAAGGAAGTACTCTCTTTTAAAACAAATGTTTTTGCTTACCTGTTATGGTTTATGTTATAGTTTCCTCTATTTCAACACTGCTTTTATTTTTAAGATCACTGTTTGTGGATCATTGTGCAAGATTGTTTTTACTCATTTACGGTTAAGAACATACAAAGTATCTCACCTGTTTTGTGAAGATGACCCAGTTTTTAAACATACAAAACACAGTGTGTGCACACTTGTACACGCTGTTACTGTTCTTTAGTTCTATGTTGAGGTTCCTCCTGGGGAAAGATAGCAGTACTCAGTTTTTTGGAGCGTACACGACTTACCTCTGGACAAACCCAGCAAAGAGATTACACATTCATGACATTTTTAAGTCAAATGAATACCTTACTTTTATATATATGTATGTATATATATATGTGTATATATATATATATATATATATATATATATATATATATATATATATATATATATATATATATATATATATATATATATATATATATATATATATATATATATATATATATATATATATATATCAGAATCTCTTCATACCCTTAAACAAACCCCCTTCACGTTAGGGTTTAAAGACGATCAGATAGATTTGAAAAGCTTTCAGCACATAACCCCTGTAGTTGGAAGGTTTGAATTTTCTTTGTATTTACTTTAAGTTATTTGTTATTTTTACTGTTTAAATTACAATGTAAATTGTGGATTTTGCAAGAAAATTTTGCTCAAGTTTATTTTTTTCTGTCGGTTTTTACAGTGCATGCCGAACTTTAAATTTATTCTCAGTTCATTATGTTCCATAGCTCAAAGCAATATGGTCTTATTTCTTTCTACATCTGTAATTACCATCTGTATTTTGCTTAATTTACAATAATGTCAACCATGTCATTTTATTTTGTGTGTGAGGGAAGTACTGATGTTAAAGTCAAACTTGCATAGCTGAATCGGACATCAGAGCCAGTTTTGCATCTAAATTTGATCATTGTCCTTCCAATAGATGGGGCCAATGTAAGGCCTTAAATCTATGTATAGGGCCGTTTTCTTGTAAAAAAAAAAAAAAACTTGGCAATACAATAATATTCGCTTGTGCCCCTCATTGTACCGCATAACTTTTCTTATCTCCATTCTGTACCGCAAAGTACAAACTAATGATAATGTTTGTTTGGTTTATGTTTTTCTCCCTAGCTCCTTAAGAAATAAAAAATATATACAAGTAATTGTAACCATTGTGTGTCATTTATTTGTCAATGATTAAGCATCCGCACACTTCTCACAATAGTTTCCTTATGAATAACTAGTTATTGATGTTATTGATTAACTTCCACCACCCTATGTAGGTGGTTTTATATTGTATTTTAAAACAAATTAATTGTGTTTACAGTACAGAGATATTTTCCATAAGAGATTGCATGAAAACTCATTTCATGCAACAAAAATCACAAATCATGATACTTGATGACACAACACATAGCTAACCTGTTACTAAACTGAACCAAATACCTTTAATTAACCTTTCTTTATAGGTCCATTACTTAATCACCTACCAACCCAGACATAAAAGGCCTGCCCAGAGGGCCGATCTAAATAACTAAGCTACCTGTAATACACTTTAGTTCAGCCTGAGGGCGCTGTGGTGCTCAGCCTGGTAGCACCAATATCCCAGCTGACCTGCTTCAGCTTCTGTTTTGTACTAAAGAAGATGGCGGCGTCCAAGGTGAAGCAGGACATGCCTCCTCCGGGAGGCTATGGCCCCGTTGATTACAAGAGAAACCTTCCAAAACGAGGACTCTCCGGTACAGACGAATTCCGTTAATACAATATGTGTCAATAATTTGTATTAAACAGTAAACCTGTTGCTACCTAGGCCTTGAGCTAATGAGAATCTGCAAATATGCTAATGCTTGCTAACTTAGACTTGACAACACATAATCTAACCATTTTTTAAATAATGTGTCATTGTTAGAATAACTGAGTAAAATAAATAGCCTTATGATGAATATGGTTAATGGAATCGACGATGTCATTATTGACTGGCAGTGCACGATCCGGTGTTTCTGCTTATATACATGCAACTGTGGCAGCTCCATTAATGACACAGGAAACGCAGAAACATGCATTTACTCAAACACATCGATAAACAACGTAAATTCAGACTATCCTTCAATTGAAGGTTTTAAATAAGTAAACGATTGACATTTTCCCATTGATTTCGGATGTTTTAATATCACGGGGCAACCATAAATGTAGTCAAGGGCAACATTGGTGTACTCAATGTTTTTCAATCCTATGACTTTAAACTAGGACTCAAAGCTGAATTACATCCAGCGAGGAAAACTAATGTTGTCATTTTACAATATTTTAGGCTACAGTATGTTCGGCATTGGCGTTGGTGTACTGGTATTTGGATACTGGAGGCTGTTTAAATGGAACAGAGAAAGGAGGTAATTCATTGTATTGGAAACCTATTGAAGGCAATGCATTTTTCCTCCAGTCTTGTTCTGATGAATGGTTGTGTGTTAAGGCGGTTGCAGATTGAGGAGTTGGAAGCCAGGGTAGCTCTTATGCCACTGCTGCAGGCGGAACATGACCGGAGGTAATGCTCATTTATAATAATTATGAATTTTGATGACATCTTTTCTGGAATAAATGGTTACAATTATTTTATTTTTTTACCAGGACCTTGAGAATGATGAGGGAAAATCTAGAAGAGGAAGCCGTCCTCATGAAAGATGTCCCAGGCTGGAAGGTAAGCTTGTAAAGCCTTTCATATTTCTACAAAAGCCCACTTATTTAAAACACTTATCTAAATACGAACCATCATTGATCTCTAAATGAGGCATTGGCCATTAAAAGTGAGCACAAACTCAGCTAACTACCTTTCAGCTTTGGGTGTCTGGTCCGTGCACAGTGCTGTCTCTAGCCAGAACTTTCCCTGTGGCATAGTAGCCTTTACGTTCTATAAACAAGCTGTGTGCATGTGGTTTTATGACAATTACAATGTGAGACCGAAGTCTGATGCAGTCTTGCTTCTATACATTTTCTTGCAGGTCGGTGAGAATGTGTACCATACAGATCGCTGGATAACACCTCCCTCAGAGGAGCTGTTCAACCTCAGACCCCGTGAAGAGCTTCTCCACAAACGCTTTGGGTTCCAGTGGTATGTTTAGCATCTGTCTGGAAGGATATCGTACTGGACTGTCAATGAAACGACAGCCCCATGCTGAACCTTGTAAATGTACAATAAAGTATGATTTTTCTGTAACGTATTCAGATTTACCCTTCTTTGAAACGGCCAAATTAATTGATGCCTAATTTTCTTTCAAGAAATGTAACATTGGAAATCTTAAAGTCCTTGAGAAAGGAGACTTAAAAATTCAGGGGGGCTGTGTGACATTCACTTAACTAAATTGAGCTCAATCATTTACAATTAAGTAAATGTACTTGCTGTTATCAATTACGTATAATTAATCTGTTCATATAGGTTTATAGAGCTGGGTATTGCCAGGTACCTCACAATTCATTTAGATTCTTAAGGTCTTGATTTGATATCGATCCAATACGTGCGGATGACAATTAGAAGTAACCCTTTCAAAATGAACCATTTCATTGTGCTTTAACAAGCAAAAAGGGAATACACCATTGTATAGTACGGTTCCTGAGCTAAACTTGCAGCATAAGTAAATCAAATGTAAAAGGGCATGTACATTTAGCCACTCGCTTCTAGATTACAATGGCTGCTTTAATGTAAATTAAATTCTATCGAAATTCAATTGAGAAATAAATTAGTGCGTTGATGAGTCGATATTTTTACCCAGCCCTAGTTTACGTTTGCACTAGAAAAGTACATTTCCTGGTTGTCAGCATAACCTCTGGGAGGCTGACTTAAATATGACAACAGAACCGTATTAGTTTATGTACTCAATGTAACTCCATGATTAACATTTCTATTTCCTGTATATTACTATACATCTCATAATGGAAGAGGCACCAGTATGAATATTTCAATTTATTGAAAATGTTATACATTGAAAACGATAACTTAACCCCAACAACGGAGTTATGAGCAGGAGCATTTCAATGAAAAACTAACTGCACAGGTCATAAATATAGACTTCTATTTTTTTTAAATCATTTTTTCTGGGCCGTGAAGGAGGCACTTCTGTTCATTCTTCTGCCACCTTCTGAAAGAACAGACTGGTGGGGACCACCTTCTGCAAGAACAGACTGGTGGGGACCACCTTCTGTAAGAACAGACTGGTCGGGACCACCTTCTGTAAGAACAGACTGGTCGGGACCACCTTCTGTAAGAACAGACTGGTCGGGACCACCTTCTGTAAGAACAGACTGGTCGGGACCACCTTCTGTAAGAACACTGGTCAGGACCATCTTCAGAGATGCTTCCATTCACCGGAAGGTTCCCTCAACCTGGGGAGGAAAAACAATTATTTCAACCTACAATCTAGGAGAATAGAACCAAGAGGATCAAAGTCTTGATAAATTGCTCGTAGATATGATCATATCTGACATAACACGTACAGGGGGCCCTGAATAGCTCCGCTGGCGACAAAATACTCTGCAACGTGTATTTTCAATCTACCCACGGTCAGTAGTCCCCAATTATTTATAATATTCCGAAAGTATCAGTAATTTCCCAATATACTACACAAACACCCAAATTTACCAACGCTGTAATTAGCAAATTTATCGTTAACAAGCCAACCCATTTAGTAAACCCGTTTTATAAGCTCCGCGGTGCTATTTAAGAGCAGAGTCACTTTAAATGCTCCCAAGGAAAGTGGTACCCTATACTTAAGATTGAAACACTTTCTCGGTTGCAATTTACTAATCCTGGAACCATCCCGGCAAAATAAACTATTGGCCAACAGCATTAGGGATGTCGCCGTCAACTGCACTGGTTAAATTTACCTGGTGACAAGTAGGGCCTTCCCTGCAGACTCGAGTTCAGCATGTTAGGCCAATGTGTAGATCCTGAGTATTCTCCCACCGTCGGGTCACCCTGAACGAAAGAAATCAACAATTAAGTTCTGGGCAAGAGAACACAGATGTCAATGAAGAGCATGCAACAGAACTATTTTACTCAGTGACACACTAGGGGAAAAGGCCAACGAAAAGGTGGAAACTGAAATCGTCCTAGGTCAATTGAAGGATTCTTGGAGCAAGTTTGATTAACTGATGCATTGACAATACTATCCATTTGACTGGAGGCTTGGTTTTCAGCGAAGAGAGGGCACCATAGTCCAAGTGTGTGGTTATTCGTCAATGATCACGTCAGAACCAGACATTTGAAGCAAGGAAGGACTTTTACATCAGCTAACTTGGAAGGTCATGGACATGTTATACACCAAGGTCGAAGGATGTGAGCAAAGCAAAAGGAGTTTACCTCAAGTGAACAGGCCTACGAATTCTCCACATATGAACTAGGCAAGAGAGCAGCGTTCATCGGATGTGCACTTGTCAGGAGGGGCAACACTTCACGCCAAGGACTTGTAGGTTTTGGAAGAAGCGGACCGCTTGAACGTAATGAAGCATTAACAACCAAAATCCACCTCATCTCTCCCCACCACAACACCCACTGTACAAGGTCTTCACATTACATGCTCTGGGCAACTGAAGATTAGTTTATCTTGCCAAATTAAACTTGGGACAAATGCTTTTGAGCGACTTTACTTCTCAGAGCTTTATATTGCCGACTTTTGAGAAGTATTCAAGTAGTCCAATCACTATGGATGCAAAGCATCATTATACATAACAAACAAAGTTATTTACCCAGGAGGGTCCCCCTTAGTTTAACACAAGAATCATTTTTTTGGTATTTTTTCATAAATCGTTTAATAGGCTCCATGAAACCAAATTGACAGAAAAAAAAAATCGTTGATACAAATAGCAAAGTACAAAACTGATCCCGGCTGTTATTTACTGGGGCGACGAGTTACATTGATGTTCACCTATACATGTTCAGTCCATTTTACAGCACATTTAAAATGCAGGCGTTGAGAGCAGAACAAAGAAA
This sequence comes from Gadus macrocephalus, assembly GCF_031168955.1. NCBI lineage: Eukaryota > Metazoa > Chordata > Actinopteri > Gadiformes > Gadidae > Gadus > Gadus macrocephalus. The sequence continues at coordinate 16,009,706 of NC_082389.1, forward strand.
ATCGAAATTTTGGACGGACTGCAACGTGCCGCATTTTGCAACACTATGAACAGTCTGCCCCTCTGTGTGTGGAATACTTTCTGAAAAAGAATTTTCTTGGGAAGAAACTGATAGTACAGGGGCCCCTCAGCAAAAAATTAAATTAAAATAAACACTTAAGGATGTGGAATTGCTCTAGTAGCACTAAGGAATGCATGTACAAAATCCCCCCGAAAAATGTTTAGGAGCACGGCTGTCTCTGTCCGCTCAGTTTAGAACTTGGCAGGAGGTAGGTCGTAGTCAAACTGAAGGAGAACTACAACGTAAGGAAGCCCCATTGGACGCTCCAATGTTTCAGGGAATAAAAAAAGCTCAGTTCTGTGCCAGAACAAGGCTGAGTGTATCAGGAGAGAGCCAAGTGAATAGATGTTGGAAAAATCAGTCGACAGCACCATTCAAATCAGACAATTTATAGCAAGATATTAATAAGACGCCCCCTCAACCCAGGAACATCTTAAAGTAACTTTAAACATGGTTTTGTGAATGAACGGCCAAACGTTATGGCTACATTTAAAGATGCTTAAGCTGCTACAACAGAACATACTATAAAAATAAGGTCACCAATAACACGTGGACATTTTCTTGAGGAGCGCATCTTTTAAATACAGCCAGCCAAGTGATGATCTTGAGTCAGGGATTTTTAGTCGTGTGCAGCTGAGGATAAGAAGTGGGCACACAGGTAAAGACACTGAAAGTTTCACAGACATTTGAGTTGACATAAACCCCACCAAATAACTCTTGTGCTCGCAAATATGGGACTGGTGGAAGAACGGATATGGGCTACCATTAGGACAATTCACTAATGCTGCGGAGTCATGGCTGTGCAACAAGAGCATCTTTTAAATAGGGATTGTTGTGAACCGCAACTCCAGTTCGCTCATGTTCTCTTTGGGCGTGGACAGTGAACGTTATCGGGTCGTGCAACTCCAACTACAATATTTTAACTTTTACTTTAAGCATCCCTTCCAATTGCAGTCACTTACCATAGCTGTCATATTGGTCTCTGTAGGATCCTGAGCTGGCGCGGTCACCATAGCTTCCCTGGCCCCTGCGATCAAAAGAAATTCAAATTTAGTTTTGGCTAGGTTACAATGTCAATGGCAGCACAATGTCAACGCATTGTCAAGTTATCTGAATTCCAAAACAATCCTTGCCTGTTGTCCCTGTATCCACCACCGCCTCCGCTGCTTCCACCGCTGCCGCCATATCCGCCGCCACCACCACTCCTGTATCCACCTCCACTTCCACCGCCGCCGCCGCTACCGTAGCTCCTCTCTCCACTACCGTAACTCCTTTCGCTGTTGTAGCTCCTGTCGCCGCCGTAGCTTCTCTCGCCATAGCCGCCACCGCCACCTGAACAAGAAGAAATCGTGCGGGCACCCGGGTTAAGTAAGGCAAGCGGCATTTAGAAAAGTACGAAATCAAGGAGGTATGACCAAAAGCAAATGGTCGTGCTAAGCACGAACCATTATGCATATTGACACCCCTTGCCCCATGCCCTCCCACCTCTACCCCTTCCGCCGAATCCACCTCCGCCACCACCAAAGTTGCCTCTGGAGCCGCCCCTGGAACCGCCGGATCTGCCTCTGCCTGCTTCATCCACGCGAATAGACCGTCCATCCAAGCTCTGCAGATGCAATAAAAATTTGGTTAAGATACAAGGAACTCATCTTTAACAACCGTTTGCATATGATATTGCTTTTTTTGCTATTCATTTTGGAACATAATAAACATGGATGCAACATACCTTTCCGTTCATTCCCTCCAAAGCATCCTTGGCCTCATCTGCATTATCAAACTTGACAAAGCCAAATCCACGAGACCTCCCAGTGTCTTTGTCACGGATAACATCAACTAAAATATACAATAAAACAGCAGGTTAGCATTTATACCAATGAGTCTAAAATAAACCATCACATAATAATAAAAAGGCGATTCGTTGAGAAAATGGATAAACGTATGCAAACCTTTAGCGATGTTTCCATACTTGGCAAAAGCCGCCATTAAGGACTCCTCATTGGTGTCGAAGCTGAGGCCTCCGATGAAAAGTTTGCCTTCGTCATTCATCTTTTGTGGGAGGAGAACAAAAAAGGTCACATGGGCCGATTATAAAATGCGCGAATCATTCGATACAATGCAAAACATAAAATCAAAATGTAGAATTTAAACAGCGCATTTTATTGGTTTATTGAATGCACTCCTCATTGGTCGTTTGAGAAAATGGGTAGTATGTCGTCATCGTGCTAAAATGGGCCTAGCCGCCATTTAGGAACAGACCACGCCATGGTTGAGGCCTGCATCGTGACACAGATCTCTTCATGGAAATGTTTCAAAATTGGGAAAAAGCTTATCGACCAGATTCACCATGAAGACGTTTGGAAATAAATTATAGTTAGAAAAAAATATCCATCGAATAAACGCATAAATGTCGTTGGTGTGCCTCAGTAGGCCTCATGGCGGCCTCGCGGTGGGTATTAGCACTAGGCTAGTGACGTTGTCTTGCCACAATGAAGCGCCATTTTAAACCACGTTTTAGTGGTCGTTTCGCAGCCTGCAAAGGGCCGAGTGGAAAATATAGGCAGGAGGGATACATCAAGTCTTGATACACGATTTGTTTCGTAAAAAAAACGAAATCGCATAGTGCAATGGTAAATGGTGAGAAATATCTATATGTAACACGATAATACGGGATAACGGCAAATTACACCCTATGGCGACGGCTCTAATGAAATCAAGCTCTAAACCTTAAAACCCGCCAGACTACCTATACTCGATTTATAAGCATCAATAACCTTCAAAGTGAAATAACAAACAACACGTAAATTACCTTTAGTTTGTTGTGTGGGCGTAACGAAGAGAAGCTTGCAGGGGCACCGGGCGGACGAAGTGAGGAGGCAACGTCAGAGCGCTCTCTTTTGAGGACTAGCGAGTTATTTAAATGAGCTGAGGGGCGGGGCCAGCGGATAACACCCATCTCTGTCCCGGTCTGCTATTTGAATTGTTATGTGAATTGATCATCCTTCTTTACGTTCATTTTTAATTTGTGTATTAATAATACCATGAAATAAAATGTTCGTATTTCGAAGGAACCGGCGAAGTAGGAGATAACTTCCGTTTATTTTTATATAGGCGTACGTTTAGGTTAAGCATTCACAGATACACGATGTGTAGAGTATGTCGTACATATACTGGGGTTTAAAAGGCTGACGTTTTTGGTTTAACCCTTTAAAAAAAAAAAAAAATAGACGTTTTGATTTGATCAGAGGCTATCTTCAAGGTCTGGAAAATGGAGGATGCGGATTTTTCCGAGCACCAAAATGGTTGGAAATCCGTTCGGTCCTCCAAGAAGGGACCATCGATACTAAATGGTCTTCCAGCAAACACTCAAACGTTCCAGTTAACCCAATTGAGTGACCTATTAGTAAAGTGCTGTGCATGAAAACTAAGAACAAGATTTTATATTTATGGAATTTTTAACCGCATTTTGCTGACGTGATGTGAACAATAATATCCACGACATGTAACAGGAACGATTGTTATTCACCGATACGGAATTTCTTCCAATATCAATATCAAAAACGTATTCGGGGTTGTAATTGTGTATCTCTGGTAAAGCCAGTGCTACTTGAAGTGTTATTGGCGAGCATGGTTGTGTTAGCGGGGGTAGGGCGGTTGTCTCTGTGATCACTGGGCACAATCCTATAGTCAAACTATTTCCAATTATGACTACACTCCCATCCTCGAACGAGGTCAAACCCTAATGAAATCAGTCGTGCTGATTATGGGCCAATAGTTAAAAAACGATGTGTGCACCTTTTATATGCAATATAATAAAGGAATGTTTTTGATTGTATTCAATTTTATGATTATAGCTCCATTTGAATTGGGTTTAGAAATAAGTTACGGCCTATTGCAAATCCATGCGTTTTTGCAAGGCATTTTATTGTACTAAATTACTTAATTTCAATGACTCTATATATTTGGGATGACTTAGTACTATTCTTATTTATGTGTTAAAATAACAATTCGAAAACTTCAAACATCAATATATGTGCAAGGTTTGTCGCTTTTATGGGAAGTCAGTATGAATAAATAGGCTCACATTTTGATATATTGTGTTGTATTAAATCAGAATCTGGTGGGTTGGTCAAAGTATTCAAGGAAGGCCTTCACAAACGAGGCTCTCAAGGATTGCTCTTGAGAAAGTTTGATCACAAATCCACCTCTGCTGCAGAAAGATACATTCTTAAGAGTCATGAGCAACACCCAGTCCAAATGCATGCTGGACTTGCTTCCCATACAAGCCACAGTCACACTGGTTTTTTGCTGATGACAGCATGCATATCCGTTTCAAGGTGTCTCATAATTTCAAGATCCGATTTACCGAGAATGGCTGCCAAACTTTTCCTTCAAAAGGGCAAACAGACCAAGGCCCTACCCCCCAGGCTTTGTATTTAAGATCTACCACAGAGGAGGGCAATGCAGCGCTGCGTACAAAGCATCATCAATTCATCAACAAATTATGTTTTAACACAGTGACGTTTATTTGTGCTTATTTGAAGAGATTACAAAATAAACAAGATTACATTTATTTATACAATATTTTAATCTCATACGAGAAGAAAAGCATCAACCACTATCCTACAAATGAATTAATCATCCAATCAATATTTGGAATATTCTGACCTCTTGACCTTACTTGCTATATCTTCAACTATATGTCCACATCATGGCTTGAATTAACAATCTTAAATATGTATTCTATTTTCTATTTGAAATAAATAGTATACAATCTTCAACAATTATTTATTCATGTTTCTAGGCTACTGTTTGAAATATACCTTGCCTTGAGAGGTTATGGGCTAATCTGAAAATGATATTAGTTTTTTGCTTGTCTTTGGTTATCTGCAGGGAGATGATCCTGGATTTGAGGAGCACTAGTGAGCCTGGATGAGGAGAAATTCTGCCATCGTGTGGTTCTGTGTTGCAATGAGAGGTCGAGATCATGATGGGCATCCCACAAGGGACAGATAAATAATTAGCAGAAGGTAATTACATTACTATTAACTTGATCCAATTAATTTATATATTTGTATTATCATGTGGCCCTGTGTGGGTAAGGGTCAGGTTTAGGGTTAGTGTGTGCTAGATTAGTAAAGCATCGTGATTGTGTTAAACAGTGGGAATGCTAATGCTGTGGAAATTTGCATTGCCACCAGAAACCACTCTGAGTATAACAAGAGCTGTCCTTGCATACAGATGCTAGATACTCACTCAACAAAAGGCTCATCTAGTGTCCACGAGAGAGAGTGGATCTCTGCAAGGCTGGAAAACTGGTTTTCACCCGATGACCCAGTGTCAGAGCGGACACACCTCCAGCCCTGTGGACGGCTGTCAGTGGGCTGACGATCCTGACGTGTTAAACTGTTCATTTGCAAAACCAAGACTTGGCCAACCCCCACTGATTCACACTATTCAATTAACCACACACACACCCACACCCACACACGCACACACACACACACACACACACACACACACACACACACACACACACACACACACACACACACACACACACACACACACACACACACACACACACACACACACACACACACACACACACACACACACCCAGTCAGCATGTCTGGCACCCGGCCCCTGGTGATAAAGACGTCTGTTGGCTTGTCTCCTGGCCCCACACACACAAACACAAAGTTCTCCACAGTATCCATATTATTTGTACTTATTTTACTATATTCTTCGTATTAATTTTATTTTTTATTATTTTTCACTTAAAAATCAACATTATTTTATGGTTTATTGGTATACACATTGAGGAAACTGGAGTCCAATTCTTTGTGTGTAAGCATTTTGGGCCAATAAAGACGATTCTGATTCAAACACCAGCAAACATGTGTGATGTGATTTCATATCGATAATTAAGCAAAATTTACTTTAGATAGTCTAATGCTCCAAGGGCTCGTGAAGGAAGGTCAGATGTTAAATTACATTCTATTCCACTCGATTCTGGTCGAGTGAGTCTGAGCAATTGTCCCACCTAATCGATATTCTCGACATTCTCAACGACTACTTTTTAATATTCTTCCCCACTGCATTAAAGGCACTTCCCTGTCACGTGACCCATGGAGAAGCACCAGCTTCAGTATGAGTCATGTAGGAAGCCAGCACACAGAAACAGCCGCGAGATGCTGTCTGGTAATGGAGTCTAAAAATAGCAACCGCCAGCGAACCCCCATTTTATGCAGACTGCGTCACTCCGCGTCATCGTCCCTCTGCGACTGGCCAAGCACACAAACATTAAGAACAAATATCACACACATGTACATCCATACAGACACAGCTATTGACAGAGATATGCTCGTATCTCATTCCTTAGAAGAGACCAGAGAGATGCAGAATCTAAGCAATGTTGGGATATCTGTCAATATCTCTAGGATCAGGCATCATTCTGGTGCTTCAGAAGCCTCATCCATGTGTGGTCAGAATGAAAATAGCAAGGTGGAAAATTTGCATGCTACAGCAATGGGGAATAACAGCCTAAATGAAGGCCACAAGCCTAATGGAAGAAAACATCACTCTGTTTTAGACAAGCATCAAGTATAGTATGTTTAATGAAAGAATGCTACGGTAAGATACATGCAATACACTGTTGATAAGCATTTATCTAAGAGCTTGACCTAAACCACTGGTGAATACAGCTAGAAACCTGCAGCATTGCTTGGGGAGCAGTATAACAAATAATCATGTAAGGGTAGCGGTGAGGGGCAATTTACATTTTGTGTGGAAGTAATGAAGAGGGCTGAATCAAACGGTATCTCGATCAACCAACAACAATGAGTGTAAGATGCAAGGGTCCTTCTTCAGGATGCCAGGGAACATTACCATATGCTGATCATGTCTCCCCCTCAAACGAATACAGTTCATAAATTATATTTTCTCCTATTTATATGTGAATCATTGAAACTGGCCGTCTCACCGATTGTAAAAACAATAACATGGAGGGGCCAGGGTGGAAAGTCAATACATTCACAAATGATACATCAGATTGAGGTTAAGTATTACCTGTAGATTCAAAGTATTTCAATTGTGGTTCCAAATATTTAAATAATTTCATTAGAAATCTAAAAATAGTATCAAATCTGGTTCAATTCGATAATGCCAGAAGAGTTGGATTTCTGTGACCTACTTTATATTACTGGCCAGGCACCCAGGCAGGGTTGCTACCATAGGCCCAAGTCTATTGAGATAACTTCTGGATTTGTATTACTTCTGGTACATTCTGGCAAGATTATTACTTGATGCAATAGTTGCAAGACATGGGAATATGAATGCATTAGAAGGCAGATTATTTCAGGGGGACATAAATGATTGATTACTAATGAATCTTCGAATGACAAAAGATGGTAATGTAAGTAAATCTTACAATAATGACCTATAATATGTAACAATAAAGACCTACAAATAATAGATGAATAGTGTTTATTCATCAAGGGTTCGCTAAACAAGAACAAGAGAGAAGAGAGCCCAATGATACCACCTTGTGGTTGACAGTAAAGTTACACATTCTTCTGCATCACCCATCATTCTTTATTTAATCAAGAGAAGAAAAAGGACGGTTGAATATTACTGTAATAGATCGGTTCAGTTGGGTCAGTGTCCATAACTATATCCGCATAGTAATGTGTCTTCTGTAATGTGGCATTCCATCAAAACCATAAGGATGTCTCTCAACCTGTTTGGCACTCCATTCATAAGTCGGGACGGGAGGGAGGGCTAATTCTATCCTGTGTGCGTGCACACTGTGTCCATCGAACATCATCACGGCCACAGCTCACATGGTGTATCGGGAGCAGGCAGTGGGCGTGTCCAAACGCGTGTGGTTTCATTCATAACTACAGTCATTATTTGAAGACCAAATTAAACTATGCAGCCTGGGCAAGTCAGCACGATTGCATATGGACTACCTAAAACAAAGTCTACACTCAGGTGAGTCCGCCGATAGTCCCATTTTAATGAGATTATAGTTTTATATTATATATAGTTTTATTATTTAATAGATTATGTAAGGTCGACACTATAATGCTTAGTCGCAATCGATGTTCATTTAAACATTGGGCGTATATTATACAACGGGTGGCATTGGTAGATACAAATGACAGCCAAGTTGAATATTTTCTTTCAACGCAAATAATATAGGCAACCGTTGTAACGTTGAATTATCCAAACCACCAGTCATACTCTTATTGTACTGACGGTCAGTGTCTCGCTGGATAGGCTGGCAAAGGTTTGGGTATCCTGATCCTCGGTGTACCGCGGGAGGGATGCTGAGGCTGATCGAGCGTCACCAGATGCAGCGAGTCGCTGTAGTCAGCATACTGGCCGATAGAGGCTGAGGCGCCATGGGGAACCTTTATTTATTTTATTTTTTTTACCGGGGAATATAAAGGGAAATAGGTATCAGTGATAATTATTTATTAATGGTATGGAAATTTGGATTTTTGTTTGGGTATTTTTGTAGCCCTGTTGTTCAAACCATTGGTATCACAAACAGAATGCAGTATTTCGAAGTGTTGAAGGCTGATGTGAGCGCGGTCGTCTTGTAACAGGCACGGTGCGATGTTAGGACGGTACAAGCTTTAGTTAAAGACAGGTTTGTGTGTGTGTGTGTGTGTGTGTGTGTGTGTGTGTGTGTGTGTGTGTGTGTGTGTGTGTGTGTGTGTGTGTGTGTGTGTGTGTGTGTGTGTGTGTGTGTGTGTGTGTGTGTGTGTGTGTGTGTGTGTGTGTGTGTGTGTGTGCGCGTGTGTGTGTGTGTGTTTGTGTGTGGTTATGCACACCATAGGCGATCTACTTGGCGCAGTTCAGAAGCTGTTGCCAGTCATCGTTATGCCCATTGCCCATAAACGCCTACTTTAAAGATCCGCTCAGCTGTTAGTCTACTGGTCGAGTTGTAATGCCTTCCTGGCCAAGATAGTATTTATTTATATATTTTACATTACTATTCGGATTAATTTACTCATCCGTCATACTTAAACAACCAAAACCGTACAAGGCATCTCTGTGCACTGGACTTCGTCGATAATAATGGTTTTGTTGTTTCATCCCCATAACAACAACAATTTTTTCAGTACAAAAAATATGTTTAAGGGCAGCAATAGATGTTTGTAATTGTGTCAGGATATGGATGTATTCACTGCACTCAGTCTCTATGGTCTCTATTATCCTGACAGCAATGCTTTGAAACCTGAAGGCACACATTTTCACCAACAACATTAAACAATGGGCAGAATCTCTCACATGCTCCATGACAACTCCATAGATGTGTCAGATCAGGGGTTTTCATGGGCCATCTCCACACTCAGCACTACTTTGACTTTCGTGTTATATGTTGCTTTCTGAAAGACCAGGAAGCCTCAGGAAACAGACATCTGCTCTGCACACACAATGAACACACACAAACCAACACACAGTTATTCGCTCACACACACACAGACACACACACAGACACACACACACACACACACACACACACACACACACACACACACACACACACACACACACACACACACACACACACACACACACACACACATACACACACACACACACACACACACACACACACACACACACGCACAAACAAACGCACACACACACAAACCCGTACATGCGAGTGCATACGGATGTGCCGATGTTTTGTAGCAAATGTTTTTCATCATTATCTATGAAGGCAGCAGATGTTTACATTCAGCTTCAGCTATGTAGTGTTATTACATACATTTTGTCCTAACATGGGGCTGTAATGTGAGATACCTTTTATGAGCGTGTGACCGGAATGGTCGGAGAGAACCTATACACAAGCCACATGCTGTAGGGACAATATCTGTCCAGCAAATAATATTTCATAGCTTCCCCTTTTAGTTTTTTCCTAAATGTTATGAAAGACAATCATAAGGAATTGCTTGCTTCCACTATGTTTTTCTCACCGTATCTAACAGAGATGTCACAGTGCATCTTCTCAATGACAATCTGTCTGTTTAAAGTCATGAAAGTGTCATCCTGCCGAATGCATATTGGTAGAATCTAAAACCTGTGTCTCGGTCAAATCTTTAATTTGCATCTGGAAACCATCAAGTTGTAAATCTCGTTGTAATGTCCTGGTGAATTCTTAATCTGTAGAATCATGCCTTGACTTGGGAACCCCATGGTCTGACTGACAGTCCAGTGTCTCTCTCTCTCTCTCTCTCTCTCCCTCTCTCTCTCTCTTTTGCAGGCGCTGTACTCACACCGACCTGGACCATGAGCAATGATTTGCCCCTTTTAACACGTCTTACAGAGAACTCCACTGTAAGTGCATCCATCTGTCTGTCTGTCTGTCTGTCCGCCCCCCCCTCTCTCCATCTGGAGGAGCTGACATCATCAGAGGGGGCAGACCCCCGGTTCGTAAGGCCCTCCCCGTTCGAATGGCAAGACAACCTGGACCCAAACCAGGAGATACTTATCCCCTCCTATCACCAGAATACACTAGGAACACAATGGGAACATACATTGATACACATGATGACCGAACACAACATCCCCCAGGCTGAGAGCTTAGCATCTCCACATGAAGCATCTCCTACTGGGCTGGTAAAAGGTGATGATTGACAGGGAGCGACAGAGGGACTGTGCCAGGTTCAACCATGCATCAGTCTCCAGGAGGGATTGACTCACCCAGACGCTGAAAGGGCTCCGTTTTTTCCCCCCTCCTTTAGCAGGCAAGAGAGGTCATAGAAAATAGGGCCTTGTTCTGAGGCTACCATTATAATAATGGTGGTTCTGTGGGGCAGGGCTGCCTCCTTAGTATGACAGTATTATGGCCTGTGCGTTAAAAGCTGCTCCCTGAGGCAGACAGAGGTGCTGGGGATGATATGGGGAAGCTTGCATGAGGCTAGCTGTGTTGCAAACGTGCACACATAGGCATTCACACACAAACACACAGGCACGCACATACACAGCCAGTTGTTGCATGTGTGGAGGGTTATCCATGATGACTCTTATGACCATGTTGCTACTGCTGTCATAGTTCTGTGAGGGATGCTTGAGGTCTCAGGCTTTGGAGGGAATGCTTTAGTAAACACACACTCTGTTGTGTTCCTCTTTCAGGGAATGGTGGTGGATGTGCTCCAACATGTGATCAAACGTTGCATGGTTAGCGATCTGCTTAGTCTAATCCTTTCATAACAAGAACTATTTGGTTTGCTTTTGATGCGCACATCAAAAGCAGGACCAAGAGAAGAAGAGACAGAAAGAGACAGAGAGCTTTGCGGTGCAGGGTTTGGGCTTAAATACTTCTGCATCCTTGACGTCATTGCTCTCCGTTTTTATCTCTTCTGAATGAAGGGATTCTCACTAGTGCTTCGATTAGCATCCGCTGGTTTACTAAGCTTATTTGACCGGGAATATTAATCAGATGTTGTGTGTTTGTGTGTGTGTGTGTGTGTGTGTGTGTGTGTGTGTGTGTGTGTGTGTGTGTGTGTGTGTGTGTGTAATCCTACACAGGGTGTTGCATTAAGTGCAGTGACCATAGAGGCCGGTGCCTACCTCAGTGCTTAAAGCTTGCGGGCGCTGGTTAGCTCTGGAAGCAGCCATTGGTGTAAGCTTTGCTTGCTAGTACACAGCCTCTTGTTCGCCAGGCCTCCTGCCAGCCCCCCCCCCCCCCCCCCCATGGCCACACATGGTAAATGGCTGTCTTGTTGGCTATTCCAGAAAGACAAAGGCTTGGGGAGCACACCCTGAGGGAAACGCAACTGCCGGCAGGCTCACTGTTGTTCAAGACCTACCAGGGCATCCACAATCAGATAAAGAAGTCTCCATCCGCCTTTGGGAGTGAGAAGAACCCTCTACACTTGACACTGGGAAGCAACTTGAGTCCTTTCACATTAAGTGCCCTCGGGGCATCCCAAAAGGGATCTGGAAAGACTGGTCCTACAGAGAACCAACTGTAGGAGCCGAGCCGAGCCATGCAGCTTTTCCATGTCGTCAGAATGCCAGCTAACTGCTCAGGCCATTTTGTATGACCCCCCCCCTCCAAATGTTATACCTTAATCAAGAAAGTAGTACACATGTTAAGTGTTGTAAACAACTGTGTTTCCATGCCTTTGTTCAAAGAGGGGGCTTCAAAACACCTTCCGGTCTGAAGTCGACAGCTTATTCATAAACAATGAGCCAGACAGACGGACGGAAGGAATGAAAGGATAATCCTTTCAAAGGGAGACTAATATATGAGTTCCCAGGCAGTACTGATACAGTGCAGATGCCATAACTTTCAGACTGGATTACAATGTTTGTCACCACATTAAAAAGATAGGCCGGCACCTGCCTGGGCTGGCAGTGGGAGTACACCATTAAAAGATGAAACCTAACCCCTACATTGTGAGTTAACATTGAGTCGTCCATCAATAAAATACATGTCCCAAAATTTGCATACAAGGGTTTTCAAATGAATGTTTGAGCACTTTATTATTGGGAATTAAATGTGGCTGCTGAGACTCGACGGGGGTCTTGGGAGGGTTTTTGATTGCAGTTAGCACAACAATGGGAAGCATTTACCTTAGCAGCTGAACAGCAGTAAGACCAACGCCATAGTAATGCCAGTGCGTGGTTGGCGGCACCAGTGCTCTGACCCAGGCCTGATGGTGCTGCTCCCAACCAGGAAGTGCCGGTGGCGGCCGACGGGGTGGAGAACTATGTGCTCCTGTTGGTGCTGGGTGTGTTCGTCGGCGGGACGCTGGCTCTGCTCTCACTGCTGGTCCTCTTCTGCCACATCTGCTGCCTGGGGGGACGGCGGCGCTACTCCAGGTAGGTGGACTCATCACCCCCCCCCAAACACAGCGTTCAGTCACCAAGATTAGGGTAATGGCGGCAGTTTGATGAATATGGAAATCCATGCCAGGTGGTGTGAAACCCCATATCTGTGAGGAGTGGACACCAACCGGGAGAGCTTTAAAACACCTTCCAGTCTCAAGTTGACAGTTTATTCATAAACAAACACTCTCTCTCTCCCTCTCTCTCCCTCTGCGTAGAGCCAGTGAAGACCCGGAGAAAACCAACACCACCTATGTTGAAGACTCCCAGCCGACTCAAGGTAAGGAACAAACTAACAAAAACAACAAAATAGTTTGTTTGTGCAAGTTTTTCCTCACAGAATCCTCTTGTCCATCATGGCTGCTCCGGTCATATTCACATCATGTCTCTCCTCTCCAACGTCTCCGTAACGCAGAGATCACCCTCCGTCTGGACGAGTCGGATGCCTTCTCGATGCCGAGCCGTCGGGAGGGAGAGACGGAGCGCTTCACCTCCACCGGGTCCACTGGCCGCCGGGTGTCCTTCAACGAGTCTGCGCTCTACGAGCAAGAGAAGAAGACGGAGGACAAGGGCCGGAGGTAGGGACTCAGCGGTGGATCTCTTGTGCTGCCGTTACCCCCCCTTCCAACGGCCTGCCCCAGTAGGTCGCTCAACCTGTTAAGGGGGTCTAGTAACCGTGTGGGGAACATGCCTATGTGGCCGGCCACCCAGGTTCAAGTCCCAACGAGGCCCTCTGCTAAACATCATTCCCTCTTCATCAACCCACTTCCTTGACTTTTGACCGGAAGGAAAAAAAAGCCAGTGAATGAAATAGGCCCTTTGTAGCAATAAATCATTCCTGTTTGTTAGTATGATACAGCACATATAGCTATGTTCTTAAACTCGACCAGGTAGAGGTCGTCCTACGATGAACCCCGTGTTTAAACGGTGCCCAATGATGGCTAGGTACACGCTGACCGAGGGGGACTTCCACCACCTGAAGAAGGCGCGGCTCACCCACCTCCACCTGGCCCCCACCCACGCCCCCTCCATGAAGATCCACACCATCACCGAGTGTGAGTCCACCGAGAGCAGCGTCGTCAACATCAACGAGTTGCCGGGGGCCAGACTGCCCCTCACCGTCTACCAGGTGAGCAGGTCCCTGCGAGATGCACATTGAATAACCTACATCTGGCATAATATGTCAATGTGTAGGCTATATTTACCCTCGCCAAACCCCCTTATGCAGGGTCAAAATGTTGACTGAAAATAGCTTGGAAAATATATATATTTATTTTTGGACGTGTCACCGGGTGGAGGTGATTATATTTTGTTTTCATGGCCAATTTGTATCACCCTTAGTCAAATGTCCTTATTGATCCAAGCTGAACAAGATGCGTACCTCGAGCCAGATGCCTAACCCCTGCCTACCTGCTCAGTCTTGGTATGCATGCAAAAATCTAACTTTGATCCCACCGATTCTCTTTGTCCCAATTTTGCGGTGCGTGCATTATAGTGTTCCGTGAACCTGCGCACAGTAAACCCTATTGCACCCTGCAAAATGAACGGGGGTGGTAGCATGGTGGAGCTCAACGTTCCACAAGGGGTTTCTTCCATCTAATATTCCCTCTCCCCCAACAATCGGACTAATCCAAACCGTTTTGCTGTGTGAGCCAAACACACCAAGTAACAACATTTTGTGAATTAATGTCCTAACCCCCCTGCCCCCCCCCGTCTCTCTAGCCTCCTGAGAGAGGGGAGGCCCTCGGCTGGGTGGGCCAGTCTCTCAGTGGGGGCCTGCCTGGAGACCCCCATCACTCAGTCATCCTGGAGCAGGGCAACCGACAGATTGCACAAGCCGCCAAACTACAGCACACACACTCGCTCGCAGTAAGTCTCCCCTGTTGCGTCCTGAGAGTGTAGTCCCTGGCTTTCAGCAGATCAATTGACAGACACCACTCCTGCATTCATCCTCCACCTACTCGTCTCACTCATTCCCCTTTCACCTCCTTTGTCTAATTACGTGTCTTCCTGACAGCTTGAGGCCATCGGGGACGGGAGAGAGGAGGATAATGAGAGGGGACCCGGGGACGGGTGGGAGGTGTCTCCAGCCCAGACGTCCGTTCTGCAGTTCTTCTCAAAGCTGCGGCGGCACGCCAGTCTGGAAGGGGCGGGGCCTTACTTCAGGAAATGGAAATTTGACAGCAGCCATCGAGCAGCAAGTCTGGAGGCCAAAGGTTAGGAGGGTCCTTTTTCAGTAACTAGGTACAACATCTTCAAAACAATCCGTTCCTCTGTTTTTAGACACTGTCTTGTATTGACTAAAGGCCCAAATAATGGTTCATTAAAATTAAGCCATTACAATGAGGCTGGTTAAAGTTATGTCTTAACATGACTTTCTCTGTTAGGATCCCCTAAGCGGAGGCCCTTCCAAAGACAGCGAGCGGCCAGCGAGACTACTGATCACACGGATGATGACTCGTCCTCTCTGGGTGGTGACGTCACTGCACCCCACCCTCCACCTCACCTCCAAAGTGGTGGTCTGCAGTCTCTCTCAGCTGAGTCTCTCACACAGGCCTCAACCCCCTCCGCTACTTCAGCTTTCCTCGACAGGTAACGCCTCTAGGGAGCACTCACACAAGCCAAGTTGCCCTGTAAGCTACCTTGCGTTGGACCGACTTCAGCCGTCTGAAGTACACCATGTGCAATAGTTTAATAGTAACGATGTTGTCTCTTTCTTCCTCTGTGCAGGCTTGAGGTGGAGGCCAGGGCGGGGGTGGAGGTAGGTGTCAACATCACAGGGGGCACAATAGACTTCCCCTTTCCAAACTACCAATACGCCAAGAGGACGGAGCAGGCCACGGGGGATGGGGCAGAGGAGGGTTTAGTGGTGGACGCCGAGACAGAGGTGAATTCCATGTTTGCTGTAGCCACATGGGACAGAGAAGCAAGAGCACAACTAGCAACTCGAGACACTGACGCAGAAGAGGATGAAGAAGACGACTTGTTTGTTGAACATGAGGTGTTAGGCATCCAGGGAAATATCAAGGCTGCATCTCAGAGCAACACTTTCCCAGGGGTCAGTTCATGTGATGTGATCTCACATGTGAAGAGAGAGCAGACACTAGAGGCAGAGGAAGGGGACGAGGAGGTTCTTGGAGCCGAGGCTCGGAGAAGGACAGACTCGGGTTCCTCCCTTTCCTTTCTGCTTAACCAGGAAAACACTGAGATGCCCCACTCCCTGTACCGAGACATCTGGAGCTTGCGGGCTTCCCTTGAGCAGTATGCCTCCTCGGACCAGAGCAGCACGGATCGGGAGTCCATACGCAGTGATGCAGACAGCCTCTCCTCCCTTGGAGCTGCGGGAGCTCGCTACGGCCTGTCCCAGGACCTGGGCGATGAGCCGGAAGTGGATGGGGAAGGAGAAGGGTTTGGAAGTGCGGCTGGGACAGGGGAGGGGGAGGCTGCGGCTGGGACAGCAGGGGATGTGGAGGGCGGGAACCGTAAGCTCCTTCAGATGGACAGTGGATATGCCTCTATAGAGGCCCCATCGCGGGGCCCCGAAGATCTGCGGCTGTTTGGGATGCCTGGAGGCTCTCGGGGAAAGACGGCATCAGAGAGGAGATTGTTCTTCACCAACTCTGGGAGGAAGGGCTCGGTGTGTGAGAGCTTCGAAGCCAAGGCGTTCCAGGAGGAGCAGGAGGATGAAATGACTGGTTACACAGACGCAGACAAGAAGCTAAGAGCGGCAGCTAAAGCCGGCAGCCAATCTCTCACCATCAAGCAACCCTCTCAGCCCGGGAAGGTGACTTATAGCCCGAATCCTCTAGAATCACTTCACCTGCAGTCCAAGCCCACTTCTCCGCTTGTGAAACCACACTACTCTATCATTCCACCGCCGTCTCCGACCCACCGGCCACGCCTTCGCCGCCGTGACTACAGCATCGACGAAAAGACAGACGCCCTCTTCAACGAGTTCCTCCGTCATGATCCACGCTTCGACCAGCAAGGCTCACCTCCACGGGCCAGGCATCGGTCCAGGGTCCATCTCCGGAAGCAGTGGCAGAGGCACAAGCAATACAGCGACCCTGGGTCCGGCACCGGGGGGAGGTACTCCCCGTCCCTGGAGAGACAGAGGTTCACTCCCCTACGGAGAGGGGACAGCGCCGGGTACCCTCTGGATACAAGATACCACAGCACCCTGTCCCGAATCGCCAGTGCCGCCGACGAGGAAGCTACCGAGGTGGCAGCGTGTGAGGAAGCGAACCAAGCGGGCATCGAGGAGGATAACAACTTACACAAAAGAAGGGATTCACAAGAAGCTGTAGGAGGCGTGTCCAAAGCAGCATCTGAGGACATTGAGGGCTCAAACACTGGTGTACATTCCACAGAGCCAATACACAGGGTCACCGATAGTGAGGTCATCGACATGGAGGGTGAAACGGAGGCCAATGAACGCACCTCGAGCCGCTTGCCGGACACTTTGCATACGCAGCCCAGTCACATGGATCCAAGAGTCGGCAACCAAAACAACAACAGCAGCCAGGCGATCAAATCCCATTTCCCTTCCCCAGAGAAGCGCGGATCCGGCAATCTGAGCACAGATGTCGGGTTTGTGGACCCAGCACCCCTCATGCCCCTCCTCTGCGGCCAGAGTAGCCTGACAGACAAGATGGCAGTGTCCTTGGAGGAGATGCTCTACTCTGGGTTGAGGAATGCAAAGCCTGGTGAACTGGGCCTGGGAGAACGCCAATGCGTGGTAGCAGTGACCCATGTCTCCTCCCCCGATAGGAGTCCTGTATAGCTTGGCAGCCCCCCACCTCCGCTAGAACTATCAGTTCATTTTCATATCCATTTCTGTGATTACACTTTAAAGATGCGTCTTACCTTGCAGGTCAATTCCTTGTGACATATTCATTCCCCAACATGTTAAATTGAACCTGATGTGGATGCACTACTATACAGTACAGTCCCCTAGGACAGACACCTAACTGTTGACCAGTCGTATGTCTCTTCTAGAATTTCCAGTTGTTTCCACTGTGAACCCATGTTCAGTGACATGTAAATTACCCATTTTTATATCAACTTTATTCTATCGTCATATGCATTCATCTATATATTTAAAAATATATATATGCTCATGTCAATTTAATCTCATTTGCAGAATAAGTGAAATCGGTCATATTTTTTCAACATTGTAAGCATGCTGCTTGTAACCAATGTGGAAGTGAAAAATAGTTTGAGATTTATAAAGCACTTTCCTCATGAGAATATGTTCATCTGTCCATGTTGCTTCATCAAATTCTGTCCTCACAAGTGTTCTTTGTCTGACTCATAAGGGTAACTTAAGATGATGGGATGATGTATGTAAGTTGTCAGCAGTCGACTACAGTCAAAGTAACATTATATTAATATCTAAACAACGATCTATGCTTACTTTTTGCCAATTCACTGCGTCATTTATTTTATTGCCACATTGTGTCAACAAAATATGTAATTACAATACAGAAAAGCGGCATTCATCACTAAATTAAAAGATGTGCATCAGTAGGCTACAATGTCCTATTTATTTTAAATAAGGTTGCAATACTGCAGTGTCTTTGGACAAAGTGACAGGGGATACAAGAGATATTAACCTCCATAGAATCAAATACATGCCTGAAGTCAGACCTCCGTTTTCAGAGATTCAGTATAAGGCAGATGTGGCCATCAAAGTTCGTTTGAACGGAATACCCATGGAATCACACGCTCCTGAACTCTATAGTACAATGAGACTAATCATTTATGTCCAATGGTAACCTGAAGCAGCCAGGTTATGTTTAATTGAAATAGTACTATTTAGGGTTAAATTGTTAGTTGAAATATTATGTAACACTGTTGTATTTGCCAATTTTTATAGAGCTTTAGCAAGTGTGTATATACTTCCCCAAAGGCAAAACATTTCCATGGACGTCAACATGTCATAACGTTTCATGTGTAGCGTTACGACCTTCAATGGCATTAGCGTTTCATTATAAAAGAGTTCTTTGTATAAAGGTTACATAAGAGTGCGTTCAGTCATCTGTGAATGATTAATCAAGTACTACACGTTCTGCTTGAAACATTGGGAATTAGGTCTGCAGTAAGAACTAGCCTAGTGCATATCCTACAGAAATGATTAAATGTAGGGCAGAAAAGGAATCTGAATGTGCACTAAGGTGCATATTCATTTAGAATTTATAAATTAAAAAAATACCTGTTGTGTTGCTGGATGTTTAATGTTGAAACTGACAAAAAATGGTTCGACAGCTTCTGGGAAAGCTGTATGTTATATTTTTGTAAAGACATTTATTCTTTTTAATACCTCCAAAACCACTTAAATAGTCATACCGTTTAAACATTCCCACCTGCATGCAATGCCAGGCATCTGAGATTCCTCTCAATCATTTGCATTGTTCGTCGTTAGCCCTGTTGAATAGAAAATCTCCCGACAGTGTGCTGACGTGGGTACTCTCCCTCCCCCTCTCTGGTGCCGTGACTCACCTGCTCTCTGATCTACTCAGAGTGATAGGGCTGAAGATGTGGTTGTATAAGGGGGGAAGTGGACTTATGGGGATAGAATCGGCACACTTGCAGCTCTTCAAAACAAACGATTGGATGTTTTCAAGTTCAGTTGGCCTACATCTGCACTGAAACGTCAGGATATGCCCTAATAAGGTCAGGAAACACTCTTGCAATACATGTCGGCTAGTAAGTATCTGGATGTCTTTTGGACCTTGTCCCTCAGCATCTACAAAGTGCACCCCCTGAGGGAAATATCGATCGCATTCCTGTAGGAACTAACCCCGGTGTTACTTTAGGACAAACAGGGGGGCAGGAGAGACTAGAGTGAACCGCGAAGAAATGCTATGGCCCAAAAATAAATATAGAATCGAAAAAAGATCAGCCACAAAACAGTCCGGTCTGAACATATTTTATATAAATAATAATTAAAAAATATTTATTCAAATAAGAAAACAAAAAACGGAAATCAGAAACTAGAGCCCCGATAAGTCTGTGGTGGACGTGGAGGTCTGCAAGTCCATCAGCAGAACTCTTCACCTCAGCTTCCCACAGCATGCACCTTCCATCATCCTCATACATTGAAATATAGAATTCAGATTTTTTTATTATTATCAATAACAATTCTCTCTTCCCCCCCCCCCCCCCCCCCCACTGCAGTTAAAAAAAACGGCAGTTACAACAGCAGTTTTTCTCCCCCACGGAACAGACAACAAATCCAAAAGGTAGTCTTAAAGACAGAGGGGAACTACTGAAGAAGCAGGGGGAGTCGTAGCCATGTTCATATTGTCCAATGCCATCCCAGTGGAGAGTGGATGGAGGGAGAGATGGAGAGGGGAGTATCATTCAAGGGGGTGGAGGCCAAAAACAACCAAAACTAAAAGAAAAGGAAATGCAACAATTCTCAAAATAATCCTCTCCCACTGGGGCCCCCCCATGCTAATAAACGAATGCACTCATGGCATCGTAAGACGCTTAGGACAAAAGCGTCCGCCCAATGGCATATATATATATATTTATATATCCAACCCTTTTCACACCTAGCGGCTCAAGTCTTTAGAGACAGGCAAAGAAGAAAAAATAACATCACTTGACACTTGGTCCTCTTCTCCTCCTCGCCCATCGACCCCAGCCCAGCCCGGTCAGTGGCGTGGGATTCAGGCCAGCGGTTCAGGGAATACGGGGCTAGACCATCAGCAGGT
Organism: Gadus macrocephalus; assembly: GCF_031168955.1. Taxonomy (NCBI): domain Eukaryota; kingdom Metazoa; phylum Chordata; class Actinopteri; order Gadiformes; family Gadidae; genus Gadus; species Gadus macrocephalus. Next base: position 16,030,339 of record NC_082389.1, read on the forward strand.
TCTCCCCCGTTACACCCACAGGGGCTCCAGACACCAGAGGGAGGAGAGGGGGAGGGAGAGCGTGACCTGAGTGGAGCAGAGAGAGAGAGAGAGAGAGAGAGAGAGAGAGGAGGCACAGTGAGTGTCTAGCGTAATATGGTTGGTCTAATTACATCTAGCTGGAATCAGGAATTTTTTTTTTGAAGATAACGTTAGGCTGCAATAAAGAGTGAACAGGGTCTATTTAAGCATAGGGAATTCATGCCGACCAGACAATGGGGATTCATGTGGATGAAACAGCCTGAGAGCAATGGAAGCGAGAGCAAAAGAGGAGAAGAAAGTGAGGGGTTGGAGAGATAACAGGGGCCGACAAGGGATCAAGAGCACACCACAGCCCACTCCTGTCTTGCTATGGGTGAGTCATCTCTGGAACAAATGAATACAGAGCAGCCTTCCAGTCTGCACCACACCCAGGGCTCATCACACACATTGAGGCGTGGGACGGGGCATGTTTATGTGCACATGCGTAATGTCATAAGAAAAAAGCTAAAACATTGAGCCCACGACAGTGCACGCTCGGGTTGCGTTGTATGCATGCACGCACTACAACGCATCTCGTACGTCCGTTGTGTTCACTCCGGCCCCCCTCAAGGCCCAGGCAGGGTGAGTCAGAGCTCTGCCGACATCAACGTCACAGACACGCCTCCTCATTCTCCCTCTGCATCCATCTCCGCTCGACCTTCCCTCCCTCGCTCATCTCTGAGCCACACTTCAACCCTCCTGACGTCTGCCCGGCCTGCTGCCTCGTGCTAACCACACGCTTGGCTGGTGGTTCACCTCGTCCGCTCACTTTCCCGCCCAAAAGACCCTCTCCGTTTTCTCCCATTCACACATGCCCCCCTTCGACCATGGCTCTCGCTTTTCCTCTGGCTGTTCATGTCTATCCCGGCATTTCAAATGAGTCCTTTTCAAGAATGAAAGGAAACAATTATAGGCGTTGAAAGCCGATGTTTAAGGTGAGATATTACACGTGCGAGTGTGATTAGCCGTTGCAAGCCGTTTTGAAAATCACAAGTGGGCGTGTCCACCTAGATGTGTGCTGGATAGATCAGTCTACCAGCCTACCCAATGGACTGTAGCAAACGTTGCTCATCCGTCCGTCATCCATCTAGGCGGACACGCCCACCTGTGATGAGGCAGATCTTCAAAGCGGCTTGCGACGGCTAATCACACTCACACCTGGTGGTACAGTATAATACGTCTCCTATAAATAACACACCCCCACCCACCAGGTGGGCTGCAGGGCGGGGGGGTGAGGTCATTGCTGTTTGCAGGTGGAGAGCTTGCGGATCTTGCCGGCCGCGGACAGCCCCTTGCGCGACGGGTTGGACGAGGAGGAGGCGCGGCGCTCCACTTTGGGCTTGCTGCTGAGGGCTCCCCCGCCGTCCGTCCCGTTCACGCACACCGGCTTGGCCACGGCCCGGCCGTAGTGGGCGGGGCTCAGGTCCTCGTCCTCCTCGGCTACTTGTCCTGGAGGGAGGGAAGGAGGGAGGGAGGGGGGTTAGTGCCCAGAAGAGGACCATGGAATCGGTCCTGGCAGATCTGAGCAGAAACTAATGGAATACACAAGAAAACGAGGACAAAAACACAATGCCACAAAAATAACTCTTAAACAAACCGGTATTTAGTGACTCACTAAGGTGACTCACTGAAGTGCTCACGTAAACTCACCGCATTGATGCAAAACATCAATGCGGTGAGTTCTAGCTGAATCGATTATGAATCAACATTACAAGGCCGATCCTCGTTCAAGAGTCCAACTCTTAGGTGGAGACCTTTGTTCTTATCCTGTATGAATTTGGGCCCTATGATAATTGGGCTTTCTTAGTGCCCAGAGGTGCACCTCAACAGGCCTCGGATGTTGACCAGCACGGAAGACCACACTGTGTCTTCCGTGTTACGATTGAAAAGTAAACAGCGCGTCAGAGGATATTGTGCGCAGTCAACAGACGCCGGGAGAGAGTGCATAACATCAGTCAGGGCCTGGCGTTGAACAGGACCTGGAGGAACCATTGATACTCCCACACAGGGAGCCGAGCCACTGGGTTTATTTTTACCACCAAGTGTCATTCAGATTCTACGGCTTCAGTGGAAATGCAGGGGGCTTTTATGTAGGGCATTCTTCCAGATCGCTCCAGAGACTGCACTAGTTATTATTGTTCACTGTTGCCAAGCAACAGACAGCACTAAGGATCATAATTCCAAAAATGTTTAAGCAGCGTTGCAAAACCTTTCTTCCAGGAATTTGGATTCGGTTCGGTGTTGTTTTGAAGCCTGACTCAGACGTCAGAACGGGATTTCAGATTATTTTTTTCACTGAACCCAGTGAACTTCAACATACTTCCGTGCCAACAGGAAAGAGCGTGCCCACACCTCAGATTGTCAGGTCGGGGCTGAAGGAGATCAGACATTATACAACAGTTAGGTCAGACTGAGAGATTAGATTGGACAGGACGCATGCCATGATTTGGGAGCTACGGGACTTTTAACCATACATGTATTACTTCGCTTTACACGTGTTTCTAATAAACATTAATTACATTTTAATTAATGTCGTTTTTTGCCGCTAGGGGTCGCTCAATCAAAACAACAATAAAAGACCTAGTTTGATGACGTCAAGAGTAGCATTGGATCATGGGAGTTGTTGTCTTCATCACCATCAGTGAAGATCTGACGGGACTCAAGCTGAAGTCCTGATCACAGACAGAGCTGATGAACTAAAGTTATATTCATGCTACGTTTAGTCACGTTATGTCATGCCATTTCACTGTATATAATACAGCTTGACATGACTTAACAAAGACTGTACATAATAAAGAAGATGACTTTCCATTAATGGACAATTTGGGAAACTATCGAGACCTTTTACACACCAAAAAGCTCCCACAAAACTAATACAGTTGTACTCTTTGAGATTTAGACTGCTTCATCAACCCGTTTTGATTCTGGCATCCCTCATACGGATTCCTGAACTGATACCATTTACTCCATCAATGAATTCAGCCAGCCCACTTCTCTGCAGGGAAAAGCAAACCTTCCTTCATGTTCTGACTCGAGTGGGACCGGAGTACAGGGGCTTTTCACAGACTGTTCGTCGTCAGTGAGTTGGTGAAAGAGTGGTGCAATGTGGTGCATGCAGCTACACAAAGAAATATCATTTTACCAATTGAAACAAAATGGTCAATGTATCAGCAACCCTATACTTTGCGGATCATGCTCTTGGACGGATAAGAAAATATACTAATAATAACCGCCCAAGTAAAGTATTTTTGTGGGGAACGCTGCATACCCTTAGTGGCTGGCATGAGCCACTTGTTAAAGTAGCGCGTTGTATTAAGCTAGATCGCTATTTAACAATTATTTGCAAAAGGCAACGTGAATAGTGGGGAATAGCCACTAAGCTATTCCCCACTATTCACGGAGCCTGAGGAGGAGGTATCTAAGGAGGTTCACGTCTAGCATATACTAATGGAATATACCCATCAATTAGGTCTCTACTAGATTATGTACGACAACATCCAGCAGGGCCCTGAAAGGACTCAACACATACCTCGGCCAGGCGTCCCTGGGTTGGACATCAAAGGTACTATAAATACCTTTCCTCAGTCTCATTTCAGTAACAGTGGTAAAATGGCATGGAATACCATGTTGAAGATCACGCAAGAAAAATGTAAGATTTCGGGTTTGCTTCAAATAAACATCCAAATCATCGCAGTTTGTCGATTTATTGTTGTTGACTCTCAGGGTGGAGTTGCATCGGTATCAGAGGATGGCGGGGCGGGGCGGGGGACGTGGGCGGAGGGCCCCGGGGCCCTACCTGGCACGGTGAAGTCCTGAGTGTAGATGAACTCGTCGTCGGCGTCGTACAGCTCGTCGTCGTCCTCCTGCGCGTAGCCGTGCAGGTCCTCCAGGTAGGGCACCACCGTCATGCTGCGCCACGGGTCCCGGCTCTCCGCGTTGGCCGGGAAGGGCACGGGGGGCTCGGACGGGGGGTGTTTCTTCCGCACCCAGCTGGAAGGGGAGAAGGGTTTTCACACAGACATCGTTCAGGTACTGGGGCCGGTCTCACCAGCTTTATGCTAGTGTAAACGTAGCCCAGTTATAGTGTTGGGTTCTACTAGGTGGGGTTATGCGTCGCACATCCCAACGATGGGAGCTTCCCAAAGGAGACGAGAATAGGATCTGCCACAAGAAAGGATTCTTATTACGGAGCAAAGAAAAAGGCGGGCTCTGTGACCAGTTTTAATGCACTTTTTGGCACAGAGGTCTACAGCACCAAAAGGCAGGCATTATCTGGAGATAGCTAGACGGACGATTAGTGTGTTCAGGAAGCCATTTCATCTGGGATATCGGTGCTGAGAAACTCGTTCCATTTGTCTGCTCTCTGAGGCTATGGTTTTCTTGAGGTGTGGTGATTTTACTAAATTATTTGATAGTCCTCTGCATTGCAGCAAAACAAATAATGCCTTTAAGCGAAGAATCAGAAAAGAAGAGTTATCTCAACAACTTAAAATCATATACAACCCAGTACGATCCTGGTCCCAATCTTGACAACTAATTAACAAGATTCAGTCAACCATGCAAAGGTTTGTTGAGTTGTCTCATCTTCTGCTGAATTTGAGTCAAATTAGTTGTAAAGTCTCACAGCCTATTTTGTCCTGGAATCTTTATAGTTCCTGTTCTCACTTGTTTCCATAACCTGTATTTCGACGCCTCGCTACACTGGCCGGGGTAAAGATTAAATCTTCAGAAAATGTCTGCCAGAAAATGAGCGGGCAAAATGCGACGGTTACGGAAGCATTCAAATTATAGTTGTCTCGGTTACCGGTGTAAGAATAATAAGGATAATCATTATAATATTATTGAATTTGTCAATTAAAAAAGTGTTGCCATTAAAAGTAGTGGCAGAAGTCAGGGAGACAATCTTGATGCTAGAATTTATTGTTTAAGAGCACAGTAAGGTTATATTTCTTTGCTCTATGGGTTCTGTGGCTTGGGCCAGTTGTGCAGGTCCATGGATGTGTGGGCTGCACTCTCGTTTTTCCCCCATCTTTGGTGATCAGTCATCCACATAAGCTCCTCTGTTTTCTGAGGAGGTTCGGTGAATAGCGCTTATACTATAGCGCAATTTCCTCGAAACCTTGCACAACGTTCTAACCACTTCATTTGTAAGCTACCGTCATCCTTCAGAAACCTTGAGGCTACATTGAAGCACTGTTGTAACAGAGTCGGTCTGATGAGAGGATCTGAAAGCCACTGACGTCCACACAGCCATCCCACATGATATTTTAGTTAAAAAGTAGAAGCGTTTTATAAATGAAAAAGGAAATAACCAGTTAATACGAATGCGATTCAGACAGGGAATGATACACACTATGAATTTCCTTTTAAGTAATTCTTAAAGATTATTGAAAGTGTACAATGTATGTATGTATGTATGTATGTATGTATGTATGTATGTATGTATGTATGTATGTATGTATGTATGTATGTATGTATGTATGTATGTATGTATGTATGTATGTATGTATGTATGTATGTATGATCCCAACGGCCACATACAGCACAAGCATGCAAATACTCTTAGACCTGAATGAACCGGTGTTACTCTTGAGGGTGTTCTCAGAAGAACATGAGGTGATAACTTCCAGACCGTTTCAATACTAAACCAAATGTGTATTTATAATAAAAGACTTACTTGTGCTGCCTTATGTGCTGTATGGAAAACCTCTTGACAGGCTCATACTCCAGCATTCCTGAAAAACAAAAACAGACCTCAATCAAATCCTGTTTTACTCTGTGTGTCTCTGTGCACTTGTGAATCAGGGTCTGTCTGCATGCGTACGTGAAAATGGCAAAGGTCCAACAAGAGTGGGACTATGAATACACTCAATGACTAAACGCATGCTGTGAGCTTCGTCCGTTAAACACTTATTACGATGACTGGCAATCTAGAAGCATCCAGCAGGTGTGATTAAGACCCACCAGCGCCACGGCAACTTGGCTCTCATCCATGCATCACCCAGATCCCATCGCTATTGACACATGACTGGGCTGAGAGGGGTGTTACAGCGAGAGGGTGGTCATCTGTTCAGGGAGGCCGACTGAGAGCCCCGCTAGGCAGAGTGTGGGCACGGTGCGTCGGACTCACAGTCCGTGATCAGAGTGCTGAAGGACACCTTTTGTGAGCACCAAGCTTATTTTAGACCGCATAATTATGGGCCGACAATCTCTCAGGTGCTGCGTCATCACACACACAGACGTCACAAACACTCGCACACAAAACACATGACTGGGGGGCGCGGGGCAGCTCATATGGATTTACAACATTTTATATATGCTTTATGTACCACGGCTTAATGTAACGTGTTTGAATAGTGAAAGATGATTAGGCTATTTGAAATGTAGATGGAAGGACAAGGGTGAAATGACAATCTAAAAAATGTCTGTTCTGGGAAATGAAGGCAAAGCAGGATCGTTCCAACAGTCTTGTTACAAAATATTCTTTTGATTTATAATTATCGTTAAAAATCCAGACAAATGTCTGATCGAAGGTCTTGGTAAAAGGTCTGGGATGGCTTCATCACACTGCCGACCGTGTATCGGCCCCAGGCAGACCTCCCTCTCTTTTCCCACCCTTTGCGTGGAAAGGCACTGCACCATTCCACCTGTGAGCAGCAGCAGCAGCAACAGCAGCAGCAGCAGCAGCAGCAGCAGCAGCAGCCCTGCCTCCACTGTGAGGTGTTTAGTATTCTATCGCTGGCCCCAGATCAACAGAGACTACGTCAGCAGATGGAGGGAGCTCTACAGTCAGTGGGAGGTCTCTGATGGAGTGAGTCAGAGGGGCCCGTTAAGGTTGCAGTACCACCTACTGGTGGTGTACAGGCAAAGCCGTTTTTTTTCTCTGACTGCATGAAAAGTACTGCAGTTTCGGGACATCACCTGTCATAACAATGAGAGAGGGGCCCTCGCACTGAAAGTACCTGACAAGCATACCGAGAGAATCGCTCTGCAGCAGCCATTTTTTTTTTAGGTATGTGGTCGTAAACAAGCCAGCAGTGTAAGCTGAAAATAGAGAGCCTTTTGAATTGAAGATCCCGGGCCAACTCGGCGGGACGAGAGTTGGAGAGAGAGGGGTCGAGAGACAGAGACGGAGCGACGAGCTGACGCAGACCACAAACTCACCATTCAGCAGGTCTGACAGGAGAGGGCCGCACTCCTCGGGAACGCTGTAGTCTCCTTTCCCAATGTTCTCAAATAGCTTATAGATGTTGTCCCCCTCGAAGGGATACAGACTTGTCGTAATGTTGTATCTGCACGGGGTCAGGGGAAGGGATCATCAGAATCACTGCTCGAGTCAAGGAGGACATACAAGAGATCTTGTCCCTGCCCACACCATGACCTGTGTTAATGATATATAATGGTTGAAGCTAGGTGCACATTGGGAGGACCATTCCTCACAGAACATCAAGATAAGGGGATCAATCTGCACCATCTATAGACTGACAGAAATTCAGATTTGGTCTCTCAGATATTTTTGCTTCCTTTTGAGGAGGCAGAGTGGAGAGAAACCAAACAACATGACAGTTCCTTCCACCACATAGCTTTAACAAGGACCAGGGCCCTGGAGGTCTGACCAACTTACAGTGTTACTCCTGCGGACCAGATGTCTACTTTGAACCCTGAAAACGTGTCCAGGCCATTAGCTATCTCTGGGGGCTGGAAGGCCGGGGAGCCCTGGCTGGTGCGACATGTATCATCCTCCGCAAATGGATGGAGCGCCTGCATCGGGGAGAGACAGTGGGTAGAGATAGAGCGGTAACGAGACCGGGTTGGGGCAGGCAACCGACAAGCAACATCAGTATTCGACTGGCAGAGCAGCAGTCCTGGAGAAAAGGTCTTGACCCCGAATTGCGATCAAGGGAGTGGGGGGGAATTGAAATCAACATAAAGGATCCTAGCTCTTACTCTACATAACTGCTAGGACACAGAATTAACATGCTAGGGTAAGGGGTCTTAGTCCCAATTGGAGAATTCCTGCCATGTCTCAATGAAAACAGAGAAGGCAACAACAGGGGCAGGCGGCCTCGTTGTTCCCGTTCATGCGAGCGCCGTGTTCAGTGTGACCCACCTCTGCTACCCCCAGGTCGGAGATCTTGAGCGCTCCGTCTGTGGTCAGCAATAGGTTGCCTGGTTTAATGTCTTTGTGAACTATTCCCTGGCTGTGCAAATATTCAAGGCCGTCTAAGAGTTGGCAAAAGTACCTAGTAGGGAAAAGCAAAGAAATAGAAAAAGGGTAAACATGTGCAGTGTTCCGATATCCCTACTTCCATGAGTACACTTAAACAAAGTACACTATCCGTACTCACTAAGTGCGCTAATTTTCAGATGTCAGTGTTTTTCCAAATCGAATACTCTGTTGTGCACTAACGGATATTACGATCACGACTGCCGCCGCGGCTCCTCCCCCGCAATAAACATCCCGCTTTGAACGGTGAACTCTTTACGCCTAGCAGCTATAAAAACTACAAAATGACTATTAATGCAGGCTATATTGAAAATGCGCCGACTATGGCTCAGCCTGGCTCCGCCTTCTTCCGTTACATAGCTAAGATGGCTGCCGTTGAGTACGAAAAGTGTATATCGCCACACACACACTTCGCGATTTGACCATTTTGAGTACACCATCTGGGTCCTTTCAGTACACTTATTTTCACCCGATCTGAATCGGAACGCCCTACGTACTCAAACTTAGGCTAGTAAGTACGGATATTGGAACACGGCATTGGTATGATGGGAACTCAAATGAGCAGTAGCATCACAAAACAAATACCTATACATGATTAATGAACAACAAATTGCATTCTTCACAGAAAACATTAGTTTATAGGTTACCACTAGTGAACAGGCTAACAAGAAGTCCCCTGAAAGCGTGTGGAGAGTTATTCTGAGGGGCCTGGCGGTGAGGAATCTAAACTTAGGCCTGGAGTAGAGGCAACAAAAAGGTTTACACTCATAATAGCAGACAGGGGAGGGAGTCCGTTAGAGAGAAAGGGAGATAGAGGCCCAAAGAAAGACACTTACCCGTGAGCTTGAAATACTGGAAACCTTTTCTCTGGGACGCTATCCAGCATTTCCTGCATCCCACATACGCAATACTCCATCACCATATACGTAAGTCCAGAGTCAAGGGATATTGCTAACACCTTTTAATGATGTGGGTAATCCATAATGAAAACAAGCACGCAGGCAGAAAATAGCCACCCCAAAGGAAAAGGAAAATGGCTAAGTAGTGTGTATTCATTTCATATTCATTTTCGAATCAGACAGATACAAATTCAGCATACCTATAATATATATACACACACACAAAAATGTTATTTTATATATTGATGATTGTATAGTCATACTTCAAACAAACAACCCAATGCAGTAATTAAAATCAGAACAGACTCGCACACAAAAGGATATATTTTCTGTTTCTCTTCATTGTACAGCACATCCACCAACTGAATCACATTTTTGTGCAGGAGTCTTCTTAGCAGCTGAATCTCCCTGTGAATGAAAATAACACAGGAAACTACGAGGTTAGATAATATGCTTAAAACCCCTCAGGCAGTTTGAGGTATTGACAAATTTAAACCGTGATCACAAGTTAACAAAAAATATGAACATCTAGGTCATCCTAGAACATCCAGATTATTTCCCATCATTGGAGATATTGGCCAACATAATACATTGTGAAGCACTTTTTAAAATACTCTTAAATCCACAGATATTTCTAATTTGCGCATACTAATTAAATATTGTCAAGTGTGTTCAAAACTTTCTCACTCTCATCTTTATAAATATGTTAAGGCATATTACCTAATAGTAAACAAATTATTTATTTTATAGCTATTTATTAAAGCTTCAGAGGAAATGCTGAAATGAAAATGGGCTGTGAAGTCGTTTTTTCGTTGTGACAGTTATTGATGAAAAACCAAATGCAATAATGCAGACATCCTGATTGCATTTTTCTCAAGACTTCCCATTGCAATACATTTCATGAGACCAAATTACTTTGGACAATTGCAAGTACCTTAGCCTTTTTTTGTTTCACTAATCACTGCTAAGCTATGACCTATAGTTGTACAGCCTAAATACAATATAATATACAAATATAATGAAAGGAACCTCATCACTTGACATTTGGATGATCACTTAATTTTGAAAGTACCAACTTCCACCTTACAGGAAAGTAGTGGCCACCATCTCCTATGTTGTTAGAAATGGGAGGGGGTAAGGGGATGTGAAAGGTGGGGGGGGTATTCTATTTGTTACAATCTGCCACCTCACCACTAGGTGCCACTAAATCCTTCCCACTGCACCTTTAACTAAGAACTTAAGGCAGTCAGATGTACTAAACAAAATGCTGGAGGAAGAGCTTAACGTCACCTGCAGAGCTGCGACTTAAAAGGAAACCAATTGCATTGGATCACTAGTAAACAGCTCAGACAATTTTAAGATCACCAGAGTGGCCCCATTCTGCCTGAAAGTATCTGCACTCACTGGCCTCTCGCACGATGGCTGTTGTAGGGTTTTATCTCTTATCAGGCGGTCTCAGTAATTTCACTTTGTTTCTCTGCACTGATATAAACACCCCCCCCACACACACACAAACTAAGAAATGGTGAATCCATCTTCAACTACTATGAAGAAAACACACAGCAATGCTCTGAAACTTGAAAAAAAACAAAAAAAAAACACTGCTTTTAAAGAACAAACAGAAGAAACTAGAAGGCAGAGAGTCAGCATTTACTGTAGAGAGCATTGCGCTTGCTGCAGTCCTTCTGCAGTCTCCTGGTTCAAATGACCCCGTTTGCCTTCAGTTTATAAGTACCCCGCTGGAAGGATTTCCCCACTCAGCAAAATGGAAACAACTCCTGCACCAATACTGAAACAACTGCTCCCTGATCCAAAGGCACCTAAAGGCAAGGTCTTGCAGACAATTTGCCAGTTCAGAGTTCTGGCCTAGCTTGTTATTGCCGGATATGCCGCTTGCATTCCAGAGTAGCTATCGCATAACTCGCCCGCTGTTGTTGAAGATCGTAATAAGAGTCTGAGCAAGTCAAATTCAGAGGCATCGAATGTACGAGATGTTGGGGATGGTCCGTTGGCCATCCCGGCCTTGGCAGGGATGGCCAACGGATGACTTCCGAACCGTCTCAGATGTAGGACAAGATAGTCAATAGAAACATAAGCTGCTTAACCAGAAAAGTAAAATATGTGTAATGGATAACCATGGTATTTAGTCAAAGTACATCTAATTGATTTATCATATTTGAATGAAAGGAACCCAAGAAATACACACTTCACCACGACCCATGTAGTGCTGGGAGTTGTTTCTAGTGGTTGAGCAACTGCAGCCTAAAAAACACATCACAGATCTCTATTCTCTCGGCGTGAACTCATTTGACAGTTGCTAGAGCTTCTTCTTTATTTAGCACAGGCCCGCAGCGAAAACCTGAAGAATATTTAACAAACGATGTGTGATTAATACATCGTTAATCTAATAAAAACTGGGGACACCGTTGAGTCAATTAGATAGATGCACATCAGCTCGATTATTATCACGTAATTGTATTGCAATATAAATCTACAATACAATAGTGAAGAACACGGCAGGGTATGCTGTAGCTACTGAACAATTGGTCCATGGCAGGAGAGCAACCACTTTATACTGCCAAAACACTAAATGGTATTTGCAAACTCAAAAAAAAGTAATACTTGGCATAGTATTTGGTGGAGTATTGAGATAAAAAAAATACTTGGGTGTGGCTTATGGGGCTATTTTTTTATTTTCCCTGATTTCCCTTTTTGGCCGTGTTTGGTTTTAGCCTGACAATGTGAATCAATCAAAAACATGTTCCAGATCCTGTACCCTTCAGTATCTTGAGTGGTTGTGACCTGACCTGCATTAGTAAATCAATACTTTCCCACAGTAGCAACAAGTTAACAAAACACTGAAAAAAAGAGAGGAAGAGTTCAGAAAATGGAGAAACACAGAACTACCTACTTTTTCACATTGGCTTCTCCGTTCGGAATCCTCCGCAGTTTCTTCTTCTTCAGTATCTTGACAGCCCTGCGACACAGTGTCTCTGAGTCCAGCATCTCCTTTACTTTCCCATACGACCCCTCCCCCAGCAAGTCCCCCATCAAATACTTCCCAATCAGCTTGGCCCTCTTCCTGCGTGGTTGGTAGATCACCTCTGTGGAGTCAATGCGGTGGATGAAAGTGTCCATCCCCATCAGTTCATGATCATTGAGGTGGTAGTCCAGATGGTGCAGCTCTCCAGCACTCATGATGAATAGGCCAATAGGTTGTATTTTGTACCTATTGAGCTGCAAAGTATGTAACAACACCACTAGAAACGCGCAGGAAATAATGCAGGCCAGTCCTAACAGTTGCCTCCAGGTTCTGGTTCGTCCTTTACAGACTATTCAGATTGTTGTGAACTTGAGTCACCTGGTTACCTTTCATCTCTGAGGGGGCTATGTTTTGTTTCAAAGGCTAGCATGCAAGATCGTTTTTTAAATACTGGGTACAGCGTGTGTAATGGCAAGGCCCGAGTATTAAGGGAGGATGCAGGGTTCAATCCTATTTGTAAACGATTGAGTAACATTAACTCATGGGGGAGTTCTGAGTTGGTCAGCTACAAAACTGTAGACCAAATTTAGTATTAGTGTTTCTTGGAGAAAATAATTCTGACTGCTGTGGTTATTTCACGGTATTCATACAGAAACAATATAAGTGAGCAAAATAGGGAGCAATGTCATTCGATAATTGCTCTTTTTGAGTCCACGGTCCTCTCCACTTGCAACTAACGCGACAACATGTTCGGCATGGGCAGCAAGTACAGCTCCAAAGCCATACAACACAACATTTCGGGATGTGTTTCAATGCACCCCCGCTCTCTCCGGAACACGGGTGTCAAAATATCGAGTTGAGCCTCATAGGTTTAATCACCAAACAGATGCAGCAAATCCAGTCAACCGTGTGATATAAGCGGCCAGTCTCAGGTTACCCTTTCTTCCTGGTGCCTAGAAAAACAATGACAAGATTTTAGCACATCATTTATAGATATATGTTGCTACAAAATAGCAATGCAAGATAGTGTTGGCGTTTCAATTTCTGGATCTGTTCATGCAACTGATCATCTTTCACTTTGCATTGATAAATACTTCGTAAACAAAAAGCAGAAGGTTAGGTGGCCTCGTATGGCTAAGCTGCTTCCACGGTTGGGAAATCTATTTTGTGTATACCGGTCCAAGCGGTTAGCTTGTTAGCTTACGGTTTGCTTGAATGAAATGGCAACATTGCTACCTTTCGATGAACTTTAGACATATATAGCAACGCATCGTACTAAATCGAAACAATGATCCCAATAGCAGTTTAAACGACTATATAAAAATCATGAAAATGATAACGAAACGTCGTCATACAATTCGAGGGGTGTTACGCTAGCAATGCAACTTTGGTGGCTGACGGCTCAGCAGCTAACTCGGCGTCGGAGGCAGGCGGTGCAGCAGACCACCGGTCGGGAGTTTGGAAAGACGTCAAAGCTGTCATTCGGGTTACCGGAGAGCAATATCAGACTCTGGCGTTATAGATCAATTGGATTTAGCCAGCCTAACCAAGCTGCACAAGTCAACCTAACGCATTGAGCAGCTGCAAGCTGCTCGAATTTCAATGCGAGTTGCTAGCAAGCTATGTGGCTAGTTGACATGCTAACCAGAGTCATAGGAAAACATCTCACCTTAATCCATAGAAATCTCGTCCCGGTTGCCAATTGTTTCTTACGCATTTGGCTTGTTTACGTATTTGATGTGGCAGGTTCTCTCATTGCACAATGAGATACGACTAAGGTTTTTTTTGTCTCTTCATGTTACTCTTGCTATTCAAGTTGTCGCCATCTTGTTTACCTCCCCTAAACTCACACTGACAGCCTCCCGAGCCTCACGTTAATGCGTCAAATCAGCGCATCCTACTCCTGGAATGTTTCGTATATGGGAGAAATGTTGGTAATATTGAGAAGATTGACTAGGAAGTTTCCTAGACCTTATTTTATGCTCTGGCAAATAATTTAGTGGCCATAAGCATGTCGGTGAAACGTTGGAAAGGTCATTACACTATTTTGAAAAATAAGCAAAAAGATGTCCTGAAAACATACTTGAAATTAAGAGGTAAACTTTCTGTGAAATTAGACAATTGCTTAACCATAAATAAAAAATCGGTATCAGACCAACAGCAACAATTTTATTTAATTCAATTTCGGTTCGACATAATACTGTGTTATCCAGCGGCAGAGGGACTTGTGTTCCGAGTTATATTTAAACAGTGTAGCCCGGCTGATGGCGACGGTCGTATTTCAAAGATAAGTTACCTTATTACCCCGGCTGTCAAACTTGAAAAACAAATCGCCCCACAGAAAATGGCACATTTAAATATTCTTAAATGCTCGAATTCCAATCCGAGAAAGAAAACCGTGGCTTTGAGATCACTGGTAGCATACTTGAAGAATTGAGGGGTTTAGCAGAGGTTTTTATCTGAGGCACCTTGCAGTTAATTCAGATGAAATATGAATAACCTGAAAGTCTTGCTCAATGATGCCTACAGGTAGACTGCGTATAGTGGGAATCAAACCCAGTAGCCTGCATTTCAGTTGTGTCTATTTATCTATAACCAAGATTGGCATTACATGCATGCATGCTAAATCTATTAACATTTTCACATTGTAGGCCATAGAATCATCAGCAACACATTTATTTTGAGTGAGTTTTATTACATTGTTCTATTGGAGCATTTAATGAAGAATAGAGGTGAAATGATCAACATGTGGTGATATTGAAGCAACAAAACACGAAAGGAGATTTAAAAATAAAAAGGAGGGGCATCACATGAAATGGCTTGTGTCAATTATTTTGAAAGTACAAATAGGTTCATCATTTTGCAACAACAAGAGACTGTTCTCAGTTTTACAGTTCCACCACAAAATGGGAGATAAACAAAATCATGTCCAGGGCAATGTTTTAGTACTGCAAACTTAAAATGGATAAAATCGTAACTGTATTAAAGAGAACTCGGACACACACACACACACACACACACACACACACACACACACACACACACACACACACACACACACACACACACACACACACACACACACACACACACACACACACACACACACACACACACACCTCAGTAGTAGGGTCTACGAGGATTGTTCTGTGGAGAGAAGATAAATACATTAGTATAAAGTAAAACAAACACAAGCACTTTGTTAAAATCAATCTCAATGCAACTATCCAATATGAAAAAGCTTAAGGTTTATTTTTATTGAGTCAATAAAATAAACAGAGAATTGTAGTTACCAGTGGATTGGGTCTGAAACGATAGGCAAGCATCATCCTCTTTCTAAAGGCATCATATTCATCATCATTTCCCCTGAGCTCGGCCGGCCGGTCCACTCCAAATCCTGCTCCATCCACAGCCGTTTGTCCCCTAGAAGCAATTTTTTGTAAAGTTTGTATATTATCTGACTTATCATAAAATGTATTACAGATGGAGTCACAGGCCACATTTGAAGAGCTTTGAACCCACCTATGAACGGGTTGCCTAATGCCCTGTCCATCAGAACCTAATCCATCCCCTTCCTGCCATCCCATCTTCATCAACATTCGGAAACCAAGATTCTCCACGGTCAGCTTGAACTCCTTGTACTCCGAGTAATCTGGATCTCGGCCCTCCTGCAATTAATGGAGAATGATGATGTGTACTACAATTTATTCATAATAACATTTTATTTGGGCAGGGGAGGTATACTGGGCCATAAACCATAAGAAACGTTCACATATCACATATTTCTATGATGTTTGTAGTTGGCGTGGGATGTGTTCTCAGACATTTCTGTATCAGATAAGCTAGAAATTTGGTAGATGTACCCAACATGGCTTCCACCCCTTGAATGAACATTTTTGATTTAACTTAACGCCCATACTAGCGCCAAAAATAGGGGTAATAAAAATACAAAGTGTGAAAGTTAGAGAGAAACTTGCCTTGAGCGCCTTGAAAGTCTCCATGAATTTCTCCAACTCCTCGGGTGGCAGGAAGTCACCGATAAAGTGTTTCCCTTTCCCCATGTCTGTCAGAGACTCGGCCCATTCTGGGAAAAATGTAAAAATAATGATCAAACCCTTGTCAACCGCCTTGCGTTATCTTGGTAACTTGGAGGGCTCTGAATGAACAAAGATGGTGTCAGTTGAAGGGCCGTCTTACCCCTCGTTTTCTCCATCTCCATCTGGCGGAGGCGATGTTCCCAGGTACCTTCCTGCTGGTCCACCTCCTCATCGCTGTCATACTCGTGCTGATGGTCTCTCAGAGCCTTTTCCCACATTATCTGCATCTCTGCCATTGCACGCTTGTGCTTCATTATCATTTCATACATTTCTTGCATCTGTGAACGAAGTACAAGAACACATCATACAGAGAGACGGTGGACATGGTGAGGACACGAAGGAGATCTGGGATTAAAAATCTCATTAAAAGTGCCCTGAATGTTCAGATCTTTTTATCGCCCTCGAAGTACGATTCTGTCATACCTCTTGCTGTTCTTTGAGCTGCTTCCTCTGGTCCTCAGACAGTTCTGTCACTCCTACCAGCCCTAAAGGCTTCCCCTTCTTATATCCAAGCCCCTTTAGGTCTTGCACTGGAACATAAACAAAACACATTGAAATCATATTTTCACATGAAAAGTAAATAATCAAATCGGTAAGGATTATGGCTATATCCGGTAGTTAATTGTTGTTTTGCATTACAAGTTAATAACCAGAATATTTGGGAAGAGTTTTTGTAGTGTAGAGTGTAGTTATAGATGTATATAAAATAGATATTCCTGTACCAGAGAGTGAGGGCGTGTTAGCATCTGGAACGTCGACCTCCTGTTTGATGGCGCTGAGAGGAATTGGTAACTCCACTTTGTCATCTTCAGACCCCCAACGACTCTTCCGCTTTCGTTTGACAGGTGGGGGCGAGGCCTCCGTTTTGGGGGTTAGCAGCGGGGACCCCATTTGGTTGGGGACATAGGGGTAGGGCACTGGTGGTGGCGGCGGGGGGACCGCTGACAGAGGAGGGGCCGCCGGTCGCTGGACTACCAACTCCGGCACCTCTGCTGTCGCCGGAGAACTCCGGTCCACCTTGGACTGACGAAACTGCTCCACTCTCTCCTTGTAGAAGTGATGGGCTGGGCTTTGGTGGTCATATAAGAAACTGCAAGTGGACGCGCAACAGATTATAAATATAACGCACGCAAGAAATCACACAAAAACGTTTTGAAATGTGGAAACAGACTCACCTGAATGCAGGGTTGTCTCGGTTGTGCTCCGCAGCAATGGCTTCCACCTCGGGGCCACCCTCTGCCACATACTTTGCCAGCTTCACAGCCACCTGCTGGGTCTCCTCGTCCACTGGGGGGGAGACTTTAAGCAGCCTATCAGTACTGGGGCTCAACTCACACTCTACAACTGTACTGTGCTCAACTGGCCCTCACACACCACCAGTCTACAGCCAGTAGGGGATAAGAAGAGGAGGGAGGAGCAGGGGAACACGGGTGGTGAATGGGGAACTGCACAGAGCAAACGCTTTACTGCTGTGGTGTAACATATGGAATGCCCAGGGATGATCTTCTAATGCATTACATGGATACCATTACATCTAATAATGATGATGATGTGTGATGGTGTATGATTTCAGCTGAGAATCTTCTTAAACCTTTCAAAATGCAAAGTGTGTAAATTGATGCTATATACCACAACGTGAGTGCACACACGTACACAAAAGAGCAAAATTCCACTTACCAGTATGCGATTTCATAATGGGTTTTGGCAAGTTCTTT
The DNA here is from genome assembly GCF_031168955.1 of Gadus macrocephalus. Taxonomy (NCBI): domain Eukaryota; kingdom Metazoa; phylum Chordata; class Actinopteri; order Gadiformes; family Gadidae; genus Gadus; species Gadus macrocephalus. Next base: position 16,048,320 of record NC_082389.1, read on the forward strand.
CTGTATTCTGCAACTCTCTTTCTGTAGTAAAGATAGTCTCTGCTGTTCGTATCATATAAAAACCTTAAAGACAAAAAATGACCACAAATTTGTTATGACCATTGGGTCTAAAATAATCACTGATTTGAATGATTTGAATGATTGGCAGGGAAAAATATTCCAGTAAAACCATTGGTTGGTCAGTGTATATTTTGCACTCTGGCATGTAAAAGTCGAAAATACTAAAAGGGGATTTTGGTCCCATGACGTTAAAATATGTGAGAAAAACGGTCAGACTTACGAAAAAACGGGATTGTCTCTGTAATCCTCCTTGGCTTTTCTCTCTAGCTCGGCACCTCCTTCTGCCACAAAAGAAGCCATCTTGTCGAGAATGAGCCTGGTGTCTGGGTCCTCTGGGGGAGAGACTTTAAGCAGGCTATGAGTATCAGTATTTGCATGTGCATGTCAAAATGGCGTTCACAGGGTGAACTGTCCCTCTCCAAGCTGGGTTGGTTGTAATGAGTAATCCCTGCCTTGAATTACCTTTCATCTCCAGGAAGTTTGAGTCTTCCACCTCTTCTTCATCCTCGTCGCCATCTGGTGAACAGAATACACTAGGCCTCTGGCTGAGAACAGGGTTCTTCTTGGACTGGGAGTAGTTTTTGAATTGGTTGAGCATGCTAGTGATGCCAAGGCCGGGGCGTTTGCCAATGAGAATGCTTTTCTTCTGCTGTGAATTTGGTGATTCAGCTGGATCAGAAGCACCTTTGGTTTCACCATTGTTGGAACCTTAAAAAAAACATAATTAACTGTGGGAATAGCACACTATCCATACACAAAATATGTTCTTGCTTTGGCTATTTCTACCAATATCAAGGTATTGTTGCATGTTGTAGGTCAAAGTGTATGGCACTAACCAGATGAGCTTGGTTTGTCCTTATGCAACTTCATAAACTGCTGTAAAAAGCTTCCATCATTTACAAACTTGTTTGAGTTGGGCCCTTGAAAGCTAGGAAAACTGAAAGAATCAGAAGGGATTAAACATGATCTAGATAATGCACTCATAATAAATAGGTTATTATCATAAATGCAATTGTATGTTCGCTGTACTAAGGGAACAGTGAATCATAATGGATAAGTACTGGTAGGATAGTAAAACCAAAATTGCGTACCTTTGAGGCAATGGCTTGCTCGGAGTTTGCACATTCTTCTTTGCCTGTTCTGCCATTTTGGCTTCAATCTCCCTCTTCTTCTGAGCTATAAGCTCCTCTTGTCGTATGATGTTCAAACTCATTTTGTTTTTCTGTGTTTTTATAGGCCTGTTCTTCCAGCCTCCACCACGTCCTGTCAAAAGAAAATCATTATGAATACAATATAACTTACGTTTTAAGACTTCTACCCCTGCTCTGGTCCATCCACACAACTATAATACACATCGAGTCGTGTAGCCAAGATATTTGTCTGCACTGAGGAGACACGAAACGTTAAAAATCTGAAACTATATAATAAAAGTGAATAACCCCCGTGTTTATGATATGCACATACTACGTGTTCTAAAAACGAGCACATTAGGTCGCGGAGGAGTACGAGTTTAGCCAGTCAGCTAACATCGTAGCATTCAGCGTAAACTCCTAACTGATCCACACATTTCAGCCCCATCACCTACCGGCTTCGCTAGACTCCATGGTCTTAGCAGCAAGGACGTGAAACCACCAATTTAATCAATCTTCCTGAGGGCAACACCAATGTAGCTATCTGCTATCTGCCTTTCCATCCCAAGAGTACGACAGTGCAGCTAACTTCCGGTTCCGCTAAACCCGTCCTCCTCACGGAGTGTGTTGTTGTCCCTCACTGCTACCCGTCTCACCCCCACATACACACGCAGAGTGTCAGAAATGGCAGAAGCTCCAACACGGCCCTGCCGGTTTTTTTGCCACCGGTGTACATTAGAGATCAGTCCGCGTCTACCGGTAAGGTCCTCAGGGACAGTCGGTCTGTTGAACAAATGTTAAATAAGAATAGCTGTGACCCGTGATGTGTGATCTGTAGAGAGGTGTGTGGAGGCAGCTAGCCTTAGGAACACCGACACGTCGCTGTTCTAACGCTAGCCCCGCTGGTTAGCCAATATCGACAATAATGGTGTTCCCCATTTGACCGCTTATTTAACGGACGTTGTTTGAGTTGTATTAGTCCTGTCGAATGAGTGCATTTGATATGTGGAATGATACGATCTACAGCAGATTTACGCCAGTCACACTCTGATGCTCTGGTTGAATTCAGCAGGCTGTCCCATTACCATGGCAGCTTATTCATAGCTGGGATCTTTAGGTAGAAGGATAAATCGTACTGCTATTTTATATTTCATGCAGCAGAGTATCAGCTTTTCATAAAGCACCGTTATAGCGTATTATGTATGGTTAACGTCGCGTGATTTAATGTGTAGGGTCCACAAGAGCCTTCCTGCTTCAACCATTTACGGGAACCTTCTTGAATTTGACAGTGCCGGATCCTTTTATGCTTGCCCTGTATGCCAATGTAGGGTAATGTAGGGTCAAGGGGGTCAAATTTATTATAAGTTCTTCACGTCGTCATTCACCATTGAACCACATACTGTGATTTTCTAACATAACTCAACCAGATTCTTTCAGAATACCTTCATGTGACTGCCCTTAAAATTGATCATAGTATTAACATGAAGTTTGGTTGAGAATAGATGCCAAGCCCAGTCAAACAAAGCCTAATGGTATCAATTATTTGTTTGTAATATTTCTGTATTTTTGTCGTAGGACTACACCTGTCCACGTTGTGATTCTGGTTTTATTGAGGAACTTCTAGAGGATAGAAGGTAACGGTTAAACTATCCTTGTGTCACATACATTTAACAGTGTATCAAATCCAACAAAGAAAATTAAGCAAGTTCTTATTTTTTGTCGATGTGTAATGGTTTGCAGAAGCTTTGATTTCCACTTGCTACACCTTGCCTCCATACAGCGTTGAAAATGGGTCCACATCCACCACTTCTACCAGCGATCCAAACAGACCAACGTTGGAGGTCGGTGTAACCCCAAACTGTAACCCACCAAACCCTTTCCAATGTTTGTTTCCCAACGTTGAGTTTAATATAATCCCTTCTGTCCCTCTATTCCATCAGAACATGGACCACCACCACCAGCACCTATTCACATTTCCCCCAGGCTATGGTCAGTTTGCCCTGGGAATATTTGATGATAACTTTGATCTTCGAGCAGGCCTGCCTACAGAGGACAACAGGGAAACCGAGCACTGGAGGGAAAGGGAGATGGCTTCACGACAACGGTATAGTGCCCGACAACCACGGGGTCGTCACGTGCCCCGACGGCAGGGGACGCGCCATGAAGGAGTGCCTACTCTAGAGGGGTGAGAGACGCCGGTGTTGATGTTGCCTCTGGATTCCTTCCTCCCGGACGGCCGCAAGCATTCACCCCTCGGCTCCGGCTCACATTAAGAATAAAGGACATTGCAATAGACCCTTTTCACAGAGGCATCATCATAGGGCAAAGACAGGTGTCGCTGAAGGCACAAATTATGGGGCTGCACTTTATTCAGCGCGGCCTGGGAAGTAGAATCAAACTAGTGAAAATATATCACACATTAACTAATGCCCTTGTGCCCTGGTATTAGCAAGTAGCAGGCTCATATTAAGCTTGACCTCCGAGGACACCTCTGTGAAAAGCGTTTACTCCTTTGCTGAAGTATGTAACCTTGACATTCACTTGGTGTGGTTTAAAAGTCAAGGGGGATTTATTTATTTTCGGTTTCCCTCATTGGTTAGAAATGTAAAGACTTATGCTTGTAAGCCAGATAAAAAAAAAAAAAAAAGCATTATGGTCATGAGGAAGAATGTGAGGGCAGTGGGTCCTGAGGCAGGCCCTGTCTTTCCACTGCCATGTGTGTGGGTTTCCAATGCCCCAATGTTTGATGATTCCAGGCAGGTGCTCAGGAAGCTCGCGGGGGTTCAGGTCCTCCGGGAGGGGTCGCTGTTCACAGGCCAAGGCTGCTTCCTGAGGGTGCAGCCAAGGCAACACTTTGTTCATTGAATTTGTATTTTTTTTGCGATTAACCATCAACCTTTGTTGGAAGGCATAGGGGTCAGGAAAGAAGCTCACAGCAATGTTGAGACAGACACTGACTGTTTTGGAAATAAGATGAACAAAATAGACCAAAAGAGAAATCGTTGAGTGAAAAAATACAGACACGATACATTCACTCTTAATTGGTATACATGGTTCTTTCACTAATCGGAGCTCCTTACTTTCAGTTTGGTCCCTGATGCTTGTTACTCGATGGCAGAGAAGGCTATCTTTATCATCGTTATCAAAGAAAAAAACTATTTAAGATGTAGAAACCTATGGGATGGGTCAATGCATTTCCCCAGGAGCCTGCCATCCCAAGTGACTTCCATGGCAGTGCTTTTGACAGATATTCGTATATTATGATTGACATTGTGTCTTGGGGCACATTGATCTCTGCTGTCCTCTCGGTGCTTCATCGTCTGCCATCACGCAGTGTTTATGCCCCATACCACCATACCACGGCTGGTGTTAGTCACTCACACTTATTGTTACTGCAGTGACACAATCGTTGGATTCTTGGAGGCGGTGTGTGGGCAGCTGTGTGGTGGTATGTGCAGGGGAGGGTGGGGGGGGGGGGGCTGTACACGGGCGCTTATGTTGTAGCTTGGCCTTGACCTGTTTACGGCAAGATGGGAAACGTCCTCTCTGATTACAGTCATCCAGGAATTCATGTAGAGTTGTATGTTGATCTTATGCTTTTTTAAGCATAGGAACCAATTATTTCTTTGGGTAATTTTGTATGATAATAAAAAGTACCCCCCCTTCTATCTTCCCCCAAGTCAGCCTTCTACTTGTCATAGGGTTAAGCCTGTAAATAAATGAATAACGATAATTATATATCTTGCATGATTTCCCTTCAGAGTGATTGTAGATGTAAACTGTAATAGAATGGAATATTCTATTACCAAGCCAAAGTAAATGTAGATGTAGTTGATGTGAAGCCGGCTTCCTAACGATTGATATATTCTTTCATGCAGAATTATTCAGCAGCTAGTAAACGGAATCATTGCACCCACGGCAATGACAAACATTGGAGTGGGACCATGGTATGTAAGAACCACTAAGCTTCCAGCTATGTATTTCATGTCACTTCTCATTCCAAAACGGTGCACGTGCCAGTGTTACGACCCCTTGATGTTGACTAAATGATGCACTGGTCGATCACCAGATGTTCCACATTTCGCTGACCTCTCAGTTTCTTGTTCTTTCGTAGGGGAATGCTGCATTCCAATCCAATGGACTACGCCTGGGGTGCTAACGGGCTTGATGCTATTATTACACAGGTACGTCGGGGGAAGGAAAGAGTGTCCTTTACACCTCAGTGAAGAACTGCACAGTGGTGTACAGGCCTTTTAGTGTCCCTCAGTGCAAATTGCTGCGGAGAAGCTTTATCTTGCACAATATGGCCCTTTATCTTTAACCTCACAGCAAATGGGTGATTGTGACGTTGATAGTTATTAGATTGACCCTTTTGTGCCCTTGTAGTTATTGAACCAGTTTGAAAACACTGGTCCCCCTCCCGCTGATGGAGAGAGGATCAAGAGTTTACCCACCGTCAGGGTTACGGCGGAGCATGTGGGTGAGTCCTCTTGATTCAGACACACTCATGCCAGCTCTTTCAAACGACTAGCATGTTTCTTGAGCAGGGAGGTTGAACTCGGCTTCAAACCCATGTTGTGACCCATTGAGATGGCACTCGGCACCTATAATGTCTACACATTCTTTGAATAACAGATGACATACAATTTGCATGATTGTGGTATTTGCTAAAAAAATGACCTTTCATTCCAAAGAATTATCAACCAGACAAAGATTCCACCCTTAGCAATACCATAACAGCATAGTGCATACTTATTTCTGTATGCTTATTTATTTCAATTTTTCCAGGTGCGGGTTTAGAATGTCCAGTATGCAAAGAAGACTACAGTGTCGGGGAGAACGTTAGGCAGCTTCCATGCAATCATTTATTCCATAATGACTGTATAATACCATGGCTAGAACAGGTACCGGTCTACAGAACTACATGACAAAATCCTACCACTAATGTGAACTATTTGGTATTCAGATACCCTTTATATTTTAAACAGATGAATTCACCTTTCTGATATATTCCCCGCGCGTCCGTTTCTCTCCCTCTAGCACGACACGTGTCCTGTATGCAGAAAGAGTCTCAGTGGACAAAACACGGCCACAGACCCCCCAGGGTTATCAGGGATGAACTTCTCCCCTTCCTCGTCATCCTCCTCCTCCTCCAGCTCGCCCAACAACGAGAACGCCAGCAGCCACTCGTAGGACCTCGCACCACTCTACCTCCAAGTCGCATCCCTCACCACCCACCCCAGACGGTGCTATGGACGCAGGAACCACCACTCTTCTCGGCTGAGGTTCCTCAGACAGTTGGTTGTCGCTCCGTGATGGTTTGAGCTGAGGGGGGCGGGGCTGAAAGGACGGCCATAACCCCGTTTGGACTTTTCTTTCATGACTGCATCCATCTTTTTTTTTACTTTCCCTCTGAGAAGTTTACTGAGATTGGTCGTTGAAGCAGTGTCCGTGCCATGTGCACTTCCTGCTACTGTTGCTAAAGAGTTTGGGGAAGAGGTGGGGCTGGGACTCTGGGGAGGCAGATCCACCTACACCATCACCTACTGTGAATGAAGATGATGATGATGATGACGATGACGATGATTTTGGAGGTTTGCTGGAACATTGATGGGACATTCTATAATTAATAAAATGTTGCTATTCTGTTAATGCATTTTGAAGATGTGTAAATACATTTTCCTTTTTTAGATCGTAAATGGTCCAGAATTGTATCCTACCAAATCTCATGTGAAACAATAATGGAGTGAGTTGACTGTATTTAATTTATTTGCACCTTTTTTCTAATTTTGAACAACATTTTAATGCATTTCAAAGACAGTGGCTATTAACTGAACAAAACTAGTTCCGCTAGGATTTTTTAAAAATGTTTTTTTCACATTATTTTATTCAGTAGGAATATTGTTTTAGAGTACCTTGACCGGGTAAATAACCCAAAGCCTCTTCACAACAACAGGATCTCCAGTAAGCAGTCTTAAGGGAGCAAAGGGCCAGACAGGAACAGGCCATGTGTGTATCCCATACCGTGTATTTTATTTGATACAACATCCAATGGCAACTCAAAAACAATTTCAACTTGTTTTGTAAATGAACAATAAAAAAGTACAAACAATATTTATGAGATTGACTGATGGCAATGCATGCCTACATATTTAGTTATTGCATGGTTAAGAGGGTGAAAAGCACAAGCTACGATGGAGG
>NC_082389.1:16063210-16064281 GCF_031168955.1 Gadus macrocephalus
TTATTCCTTATGTGTCTGTATATTCCGTTTTGGATTGCATGTATGTATGTCTGTGTACTTCTGTGTGTGTCTGTGTCTGTGTGTTGGTAGTTGTTTTGTGTGTGCATTGCAGGTGTGCCGTTCCATGTGTGGTCCCATGCGTGTGCGTGTTTGGGTTTAAACCCTTGTTAGTGTGTAAGTGTGCACACGGGGCCCTCTGGCTTGCGTGAGTAATTAATGTACAAGGAGTGAACTGAGCTTGTGTATGCTGGGGCCTTGATTGGCACCTTGCATCTCTTCAGAGCGTGTCTCGCCTGTTCCAGCTGTGCATGACAGGAACCTGTCTTTCTGATTCATTAATCAAACTCAATGAGCCCCACAAGAGCCCCGCTCGTTGCATGCACTAAACTCTCTATGTTTTCCTGTCACTTTGATCGGGGCAAAAAAGATCCGTTGTGAAAACCCCAGGACTCTCTTCACTCTCCTTTCTTGATTCACAAAAGCCATAATTACTTTAATCACATGATCTTAAACCTGGCAGCCAGCACTGAGATAAGGCGAAACTACATCCAACTCTTTCATCTCTCGTCAAGCTGCGCCTGGCTGCACTACCTGTTCCGTTCCTGTAGGCTGTAGCCGACGCCAACGCTTTTCCCTGCTCCCCTCCAGATTTCCCATGTGACCCATGACCTCTCTCTTCCCCGCTCCCTTCCAGATTTTCCACATGACCTACGACCTGGCCAGCGCGGTGATGCGGATCTTCAACCTGATCGGGATGATGCTGCTGCTGTGCCACTGGGACGGCTGCCTGCAGTTCCTGGTGCCCATGCTGCAGGACTTCCCCTCTGACTGCTGGGTGTCCCTCAACAAGATGGTGGTACGTACGCTTGGAATCCCTGCTCCGTCTCCCACGATAAAATATCCAACAGTGGAAGCTTACGACAGAAAGGACGTTGGCCCTCGTCTGAGTCACCGTAGTATTTGTTTACAGAGTTTGAGGACGGCAAATATTGTGAAACATCGACACATAGGATAATAGTTACTTTGCAACTGGTTTCATATATTCAATATTTGTTTTGCTTTTTGGGTTAT
>NC_082389.1:16066881-16084381 GCF_031168955.1 Gadus macrocephalus
AGAATAATAACAGGGTGTAGTGATCTTATTACCCTCAACCAGACAGAGAACTGAACTGGATCGACGTGTTGCGGTCCGTCATTGTACCTGGCTATTAAACCATAAAGCAGCGCTAATATGCCGCAGCGAGCTTTCAACCTTTCCAACAAGTGAAATCCAGCATCACGCCGCAGCTTATTCTCTGGGGGTAATAACTCTGCGGTCGGCCAGAAGATTGATGACTGTGTGCCCAGGCATTTAAAGCAGCTCATTTTGGCTGCGGAGGAGCAGGTCCACACACAGAAATGGAGGAATCGTCCAGAGAGGGTGGAGGATTCCCATGGTATCCATCAATCCCCGCCCCCCAGGGTCCTAATGCCCCCCCCCCCCCCCCCCACCCCTGCTGAATGATGATGGTGGTTCTGCGAGTGCCTGAGTTCACACAGGTGAGTGGGAGCAATAAAGACATTAACAACAGGGGGAGGACGTGGACGTACACTCCCGACCCTGGCTTCTGTTATGTACATTATGTAGCTGTCTTACTACCTGATCCTGTCTCCCAATGAAGTGGACCATTTTTATGCATGCATATATTATACGTTTATCTGAAAGATTGGATGACGGCAAGCACACGCATGCCCACACAGATTTAAGTTGGTGAGCCTCATTATTTACCCACATCAAACAACAAGTCAAATGGCCAGTACTATTCGACTTTGTAAATGTCTGATCCCTTTTACAGATTGAACTGTTTTCTTCTATATCCTCCACTCAACAACAACTCTGTGGTTTCCGTACATGATGTATTGAAAGGCCACATGGAGAGGTGGGCTGATGTCGATGTTGTTGTTATTGTTGAAGGTGGATAATGACTTTCCAAGCCCTCCTTTAGCCCGGTGTGCTAATAGAATCAAAGTCTATTAAGGAGCTCTATGATTTAGGACAAGCACGACAGCGGATACCGTTTCCTGTGTGCAAGATCAGTTCTCCCAGATAAGGCAGGCTGATAGTAATCGGAGTTCATTTTAATGCACTGCCACACTCACATTCTCTTCCTTAGCTTTGGGGTCATGATCTGATACATGTGTGTATGTGAATGCAGCAATCTTTTTCCTTTATCCCTCAGCCTTTATCTCAACGCCTCTGTACCCATCAGGACAACACTGATAGCACCAACCGCATGACCAGGAAACACACACACACACACACACACACACACACACACACACACACACACACACACACACCCACACACACACACACACACACACACACACACTCCGATATGCATGTACACATACACGCTTGCTCATCCCTCTATATGTGTGCGGTCTCTCTCTCTCTCTCTCTCTCTCTCTCTCTCTCTCTCTCTCTCTCTCTCTCTCTCTCTCTCTCTCGTGATGTTGAGGTGTGTGTTTGAGAGCTTGCATGAATGTGTGTTTATGTGTGAGCTTTCATGACTGTGTGTGTGATTGTGTATTTTCCTCAATGTGTTTGATGTGTCTGTGTGAGTGTCTTATGTGATGGAGTGTATCTGAGTGTGGGTTTGTGTCTGTGTATATCTGAATGTCTATGTGAGTGAGGTTAGTGTGAGAGTGAGAGTGTGTGTGTGTGTATCTGTGCGTGTTTGTGAGAGAGGTTGCATGAGTGTGTGGTGTATGTGTATGTGTGTGTGCGTGTGTGTGTGTGCGTGTGCGCTAGTGTGTGTGTGTGTTTTCCTGTGTGTGTATTTGTGTCTGTAAGTGTGTGCCTGTGTGCCTGTGCCTCTGTGTGCCTTTGTGTGTGTGTGTGTGTGTGTGTGCGTGTCGGGGCGCGTGCACGTGTGTGCGTGTCCGTGTGTGTGATGTGTTATCTGGGGTGGCAGAGCAGCGCGAGGGCCTTTCTTCCCCTCAGATATCCCACCCTGGTCTATTTCTGTCCCTGCGCGTCTCTCCGTCTCCAGCAAAGTGCTCCTGACGTCTCCCTACGCTCCAAACAGAGGAGGACTGTCAGGCATAATGCTGATAATACCGCGGAGACGGCGAGCCCAGCACCAAAGCAACAGACTTCCAGCAGAGACACGTTTCCGTCCCGGTCCTATTAGAGGACATTAGCACTCTGCCGGGGCAGGACTAAGAGGGGGGGATTACTGGATGCCCCGCGCTATCACAATGGGGTGCGGGAGGCCGTTCGTTGGTGTCCGAATCACCGAGGCTCCGGCGTTACTGGGAGTGATTAAAGGGATGGGGGGGGGGGATGTTTTGATGGGCCGAAAAAAAAAAGCTATTTCGTAATGGAAAATAAATTGTTATTGTCGAGGGAGAGGGAGAGAGAGAGTAGAGACGGGGGGGGGGGGGGGGGGAGAGAGAGATTAGAGGGACGGAAGGGGTAGGAAGGTGAGGAGCATCGAGGAGCAGGATGGGGAGACAGGGACCATGGCAAGGGTGGGGGTCGGGCGGGGATGGAAGTCAGGCGCTGGGGGGGAAGGGGGAGTCGAGTGACGGGAGCAGAGATGACAAGAGAAGGAAAGTAGGGATTGTTTTCACATTTTATTTAGGAAATTGCTGAGTCACGAGATAAAGCAGATCAGCACCTTCCCTCTATCCCTCTGACTCTCCCTCTCTTTCTTTGTCTCTCTATCTCTCTCTCTTGCACTCACTGACTCTCGCTCAATCTCTGTCTCTCTCTGTCTCTCTCTCAGACCAAGGCGGTTACCCCATCTCGCCACCAAGCATTCAGCCGTAACCTTACACTTCAAGCACGCACACACACACACACACACACACACAAATATGCACACTCAGACACACGCACACACAAGGATGTACACACACATACACACACTCAAACACAAGCATGTGCGTTCACAAACACAAACACTTCACACATACAATCCAACACACACAAAACATTGGGACACATGCACTTTAAAAGTACACGTAATCCAGGAAAAGACTTTGGAAGATAAAGAAGGTATTGTATACTAGTGTGACTACCCTGCAGGTATCCTGGCACAGTCCCATAAAGAACTGACTCATCAGAACGGGGTCAACACAGACTCATGTCCAATGTTTCTGTTCCATCACACTGTTGGTTGTTTTGATGAACATTTAAAGGTAACAAAAATGAAGGGGTCTAGTGGGCACTGCATTTACCACAAACTGCTATTTACTATTTCACCATATTGCAATTATCCGTCTTGACATTGTGTTTGTCTGAAAGCGTGGAGCACCAGGAATAACTTCTGGATGAAAATAGAATCCTTTGTGTCATTCTGCCTCAATCTGTGTAAATTGGGGTCATATGCTTAATTTACTGGAAAGTGCTCTGTATTTCCGGAACAGTACATACAAAGCACAAAGTTGGTGATTGACAGCTTGATAGCTTGAATCCATTATACTGCTCAGTGAGCAGCAAGCATTTATCCGATTGGTTAGGACTGGATTATGTTCAACCCACTGCATTAGAACAAGTAATGAATAAAGAATGGTTAAGGTTAGTGTTTCTACATTATTTGTATTGTCCTTTAATGATTGTTATGTTTTTTTTTTTTTTTAAATCTCATCATCACAAGAGCATCGGTGATATGAACATTCTGTTCATAGCTGTGCCAAGTGTTTGATGAGTCTAGCTATGTTTTTCCATTTCCCCAACAACCACAATGAGATGTCTTTATTTCATTACAACGCCTGAGGTGATGATAAACACCCACCTGTCATAGGTTGGAAAGCAGCTGCAAAAATGGCAGGGAAAAGGATAAAGAAAAAGAAAAAGGATTATGTGAGAGTGTAGAGGCAAAATAACACAAGGTACGGTGGAGGAGAGAAGGAGATAAGGAGGGCAGGAGAGACCGGTTGGAAAACACTGGTCCAGGGGAGGATGCGGATCCAGGATGACTCAGGACTTTGAACCGAGACAGGTTCACACACAAATGAAAGGATCCTGGCAAAAGAGGGGGAGGGATTTGCACTTACAACCATTCACTCTGTTTTTCAATCTGTTCCTCTGGAAATCACAATAAAAATATACTATTTCACTCATTAAACTTTACTCATCTTATTCTACCTGAGCTGTACATAAATCTAACATTGTTCTTAACCACTGTTCTTATATTTTTCCTAATTGACCATGTAGTAAATATGATGACTGGGACTTGGCAATTGATGGATGAACTTCAAAAAATAGATCAACAGATGTGAAACAAAAAAGGAGGAGACGCTGGAGGTGTGCGTGTGTGTGTGTGTGTGTGTGCGTGTGTGGGGGTTGTAGGCAGGAAGAAAGAGAACGAGGGGAAGAACAAGAAAGAGAGAGAGAGCGAGCGTGATTTCCAGGTAGAATGAGCACAACCTCACAGTTAACAAGGAACATCACCGTAGCCCCCCCGCCCCCCTAATATCTCCAACTACCGTCTCCTCTCTCCTCCAGAAGACCAGGAGAGGTGAGGGTACAGAACCCCCCACAGATTCACGGTCTCCTGGTGTCAGCCACACAGCTGTTTGGCTTGTCATCCATGGTCAGCCGTCGGGCTCTTAAGCAATACAATCACACGTGTTCAAGCACTGAGAGGCCGACTAACAGCGGAGGGGAGGTGGTGAGTGGGAAAGTTGGCCAATTCGATGTAGAATATGAACAGATGGCCTGGTAATACCGAAGCGACACTCATGTCTAATTTGGTTGGATTCCCCAAAATTAGTTTTCGCAGACTGGACCTAAAAGTTATGTTGCCATACTTTTGTTTATCCGACATATGTTGATGCACACAAATGGACTGGACTCGTACACACAGGCATGCAGCGGCATCAAAACCCACATGCACACACTTACACAGACACAGACACAGACACAGACACAGACACACACAGACCCAGCCACACACACCTTTTGCGGTTAGCGAATTAACGTTACACAAAGACTGTAGCAGATGCAATACCCTTTCTTCTTTGGGTAAATTGACTCTGATCACACATTTTACAAAATGCAAAAACTAAATTAAGCGAGAGACGTGCTTATTATCACAGCAAGAGTTTTCGGATTAATCATTTGTCCGTAATTTATTGCCCAATAAGGGACATACAATACGCTCAATTATCCCTTTATTGCTACTGAAGCTTACCGGTACACCACATAAGCCGAGCTGTGAAATCAAATATGGTTCAGCACAGTTTGAAACCAAGCAGGTGCTAATGGTGCCACGCCGGGATGACCTTTACCGTCTTGCTTTACTACGTCTCACAGATACACCGCTCCCTTCAGCCGATACCAAACCGCCGAGAAGGAATGCTACGAGACACATGTTGACGTCCCCACCAGATGGCCAGGGCCACCACCAGCATGTGTAACTAAAGGATTGCTCGAGACCGGAAGCCTCCAAAACCAGCCTCCTCAAGGTAAGCCACATATCTGTCTTGTGGTCCGGCTGAGAAAGAACGGAGGAGGTAAAATAATAAATAATTATGATATTAATAATAATAATAATAATACTAATATAAATAATTAACAGAGGCCCGTTTTTTCCCTCCCATCCAGCGCCACACTATTGTGTCTGAACAGATGGGCAGCGCACACATTTGTCAAAGACTTTGAGGAGATCCAGTGCAGCTGCACTATTAGGCTATGGATGTTCCAGCCTAAACGGGCTTGGTGGCGTGCCAGAAGCAAAGGGACGAGAGGCTCACAGGGGATGCGACGGTTCCCTGTGGAAGGGTTTAAGCAGAACATGCTGGCAGCTATTTCCCAGACAGCAGTGTGACGGCGTCCAATGAGACGGCAGGGACCAAGGTTATGACGGAATGGGTGGCCATTGAATGGCCACACAATGTTTCTCTGATGTGCTTGCGTTTTGTTCAATGCTGGTAGAAAATGTAGAACAAGCAAAGGTGAAATATTTTATAAAATATAATTTGCTGGATTCATCTTAGTATATGCATCAAACTTTTTTAAATTAAATTTCATCTGTATATGTGCAGACACACAAACTCCCCCCTCCCAAACAAACACACACAGACACACATGCATATACACAAGCAGGAATCAGCATTTACCGTGAATGAACAATCAAATATGTTTGATTGTTGTTTGATTATAAATATACCCCATCCCCCCTCCCCCCACATACACACACACACACTGCCCTTGGATTGACTTTGATTAGGTTCTATGCAATCTGCCTGAAATACTTTACGACAACAGCTCTTCGCCATGGGCCGCAGATTCAAGTGGATGTGGGTGTTACCGCGTGCCAGAGTGTGTGTGTCTGTGTGTTCTGATTTCCACCATGTCTACTGTGAGAGGAGGAGGAGTGAGCGATACCTGGAGACGCGCGAGAGAAAGAAGGAGTCCACTATTTTTGGAGCCAGCAGTCGCGTGGGTCCCAGTGGGGAGATCCACTGCGGGCTCCCCTTCTCAGATGGCACTGGAGAGAGAAAGAAGGTGTGTGTTTTTGTGTGTGTTTGTGTGTGTGCGCGCGTTCAGGTGTGCTTTTGTGTGCGCGGGTGTAAAACGTATAAACACAGACACTGCATGACTTATAGCAGCATGCATTGTAGCAAGGCATGTACGGTGGAAGTTCAGGAGGAGGACGAAGAAGATATACTTGTACTTAATTAATCCTTCAGCCTCTGCAAATGACCCTATAAGCTGCTAGGAGGAGCGGGCTGCGGCACAGTGAGACGCCCGGGAACCAACTCCAGTGGTTGGTGCCCCTTTCTTAAGTGCAGGGCAGGAGTCTGAAAAGTAGTGTAAATCGCACATTGTAAAAATGCTCAAGCTGACATCTCTGGGTCACACACACACACACACACGCACACAACACTCTCACACACACAAACCACCCTCACACGCACACACACACACACACACACACACACACACACACACACACACACACACACACACACACACACACACACACACGCACACACACACACACACACCACACTCTCTCTCCCACACACACACACACGCACACACGCACGCACGCACGCACAGACACACACGCACACACACACACAGACACACACACACACACACACACACACACACACACACACACACACACACACACACGCACACACACGTACACACCTGACATTGTTTAGGTAAAGATGAAGGACAGAGAGAGCTTGTTGTTGGCCCACATGACCTGTATATGGACCATGTAATTACAGCTACTACTGAAGTACCCGCCTCTGGCCATACACAGCCCCTACATGAGGACATTAGTACACCAACCTTGCTGTGAGGGGTCTGCAGACTGCATTCGGGTCCCAGAGGAGAG
The DNA here is from genome assembly GCF_031168955.1 of Gadus macrocephalus. Lineage (NCBI taxonomy): Eukaryota > Metazoa > Chordata > Actinopteri > Gadiformes > Gadidae > Gadus > Gadus macrocephalus. Next base: position 16,074,116 of record NC_082389.1, read on the forward strand.
AACAGCAGTCAGCAAGGTGTTGCTCTACTTCAGCCTTCACCGTCAAGGAGATGCTGCAAGGCTGAAATGCAGAACACAAGCAAAATGTTATCAGTAAATTTAAATGAACATTGCAGTGTGAGATATTGCAGATGCAGTGTGTGCGTGTGCGTGCGTGCGTGCGTGCGTGCGTGCGTGCGTGCGTGCGTGCGTGCGTGCGTGCGTGCGTGCGTGCGTGCGTGCGTGTGTGTGTGTGTGTGTTTGAGGGGGGGTGGGGTGAGCATCTTAGGCCTAAGAAGCAAAATAACCTGCAAAGCCTCCTTATCTTAACCTATATTAAGGACTGAATTAACAAGTTGTTAGCTCTTTACATTTCCTCTTCTGTTGCTTTGACAACAAGGAAAAAGGCAACCTGGGATATAGAACAGCTTTCACACTGTACATTTGATAGCTTAGACACGCATAGTAAGTATGTAAATGTATTGATGATTTAAGTAAAAATCCTAATTTAGAAGGGACTAGCAGACTCCATTTGAAATTATTATTATTATCATTGTTATTATTGCTCAACTTTGTTTAATTTCCTATAATTTGAATTGAAAAGTAATTAAATAATACAAATAATAGGCTGCATTGAACCATACAAATAGCACAGATTTGTAGAACATGCTTTATTTCACATGGGAAAACAATGATATATATTTACAACATAAGAGTTTCCTTAATATTAAAAGTGAATCCAATGTTTACTTTTTGTGTCAAATCTTTTAGTAATAATCCGTCTGGTATTGGAGCTCTTGAGTGTCGATGTTGTGTTAAGTACGACATCGTGTGGTTATAATGAGCATTTCAGGAACACACTGGTAGGGTAGCCTACCTTTTCTTTATATAAAAAAAGGTTTACCTCATACACCACACCATTCAGTAGTATGCAATTTTTTGATCAGTTACTATAAATGATATGAAATAATAGTTTGATACTATTAAATTCAAATGTATTACATTCATTATTTTGCAAGATTAAAAATAGGCAAACTAGTCTGACAACCTTTCAAATATCCGGGGAGTGGTTTGCTGAAACAAAAGTAATCTTTTTTGTTTCGCTTTCACAATATAATACAATAAAATTGTATGTATACACGTTTTCTTCATGATAAGAGAAACGGGTTCGTCTTTCAACATACAAGCAGTTAAGTAAACATGTGACATATGACTTCTTTAATAATAGTAATTTAGGTTATTGGGAATACAAGTGGAGAACCAGGTTTTATGCCGGCAGTCCAAACAGGCCTCCACGTCTGACTTGACTTGCAGCTCAATAATATATAACATATTCTCATTTAGCTCACTCAAATTGCTTTGGGGAAAATGTCAGGGCCAAAACGCTCCAAGGGTGTTCGGGAATTGTAGTTCTATGGCTGAAGCATACCGTCATCCATTTCCTTATACCCTAGCTTTGGTTATTTTATTGTTAATGTTTTAAACACAAAAATTGTAAACTCGTCATTGAATGTTTTATGTTTCAATCTCCTTAATACTTGGTAAATATATCAGAATGGGAATCGAGTCAATTAACAACAGATCCCAGCCTGCTTCGAGACTCGCCGTTCGCTGGCTTGGTAGTTGTAGTTCAACAGACGAGATCGTTTCCTTGTACACTATTTAGGCTACATTAGTTGGAATCTACACTTTCCAGGCAAACAGATGTAAAATTGTCGACCAGGTAGGGACAAGACGTCACTAATGATTTCCTTTTAACCATTTCAACTCGTGTTAACCGCATGTACTTATTGTAGTATCGCTAGTGAAAGCCTGTAACGTCATTTCATTTTAGTACAAGCGAAGCGCATCGCCTGCATGTCGATGCATTTCCTTTTGTTTAGCTGTGTGAACCGATATGGTTTTATACCAGCCATCGCTAAATGCTTACACTTTTGTAGAGGAAAGCATTGGCTTCCTTTCATCGGTACAAATGTAACATAAAGAACCGCTGGACGCCTTGGTTGACTAGATATGTATGCTATCTCCCACAACGTTACACGTTGTTCAGCCAATAATCATAGCGTGTTTGTACTATGGCAGACATGGCTATAACGTTTTTACTATTAATATGGTCGCGTTACCAGAAACTGAATTGGTTTTGGCTTAAATCGCCGTAGATTTGTGTCTCCAATTGTATCAATTGTGTTGTTTACATCCGGTAGGCCAGCTGTGTTGGCTAATTTGCATTGCCTTTGTTGAATGAACTTGTGGCCACTCATTGGCAGTGTGTCCAAAGCCATGTCAGACTAATTCTCTATCTCCATTGTTCGTTATCAAACTCGAATAACTCAGTCACTAACATATGAATCACGTCCCACATCATGTCCCAACACCCATTTGACTGTGTTCTGTGTCTCACAGGACTGAATTTATGGAAACATGTCAAAGAAACGGGGAAGGTAGGCTTAAGCACGAGGTCTTCATCATTTTGAAATGAGTCCCTCTCCAGTCTCCTCAATGCATGTTAACAATTAGCCACAACTATCTGATTGGTCCTTATTTGAGTGAGATAGCCACTGATGGACAATAAATACCGGAGTAATGGCATGTGCTGACAGTATTATAGACTACTGTAAGAAATCTTGATCATTATTGTCCTCATTGTGTCTTTAATATGTTGAGGTGTTGTGTTGTATGTCAATATGTGGCATGATTTGTTAACAGTGGGTCCAATCTGTGTTTTGGGTTATTGGTGAAATACTGGAATCCATTTTACCTGTTCAGGAGTTGGGCAAAACCAAGAAATGTTGATTGAATTGCCTTCTGCAATTCCTCCATATTTGAGTCGTAGCCCTACTCAAGCAATCCTAGTTTCCCTGCTTGAAGAAAGAAAAAGAAAGTGTGGATCCGGTTGCCGGGGGAATGAATGCAAGCATATGAAAGGCACCATAACGGTGGTTCCGCTGTATTCTCTAGAATGTATTGTCTGCTGTGGCTGTGTCCTCCCAGGAAGCGCAGCAGCGGGGAACTGAGCGAGAGCTGTGCGTCAACGCTCACCCCGGACCCCGACAACCTGCTGGGCCTGAGGATCCAGCACACGTGGCGGGAGAAAGGCAACCTGACGACGTGGAAGGGCACGGTGCTGGAGCGGCTCACCGTGAGGAACACGCTGTACATGGTGAAGTACGACGGCTTCGACTGCGTCTACGGCATCGAGCTCTTCAAGGACGAGCGGGTGTCCAATCTGCAGGTGCTGTCGGAGAAAGTCGGTGAGTCTGGTCGTGCGCGCGTTAGCGGGCAGGGGATGTAGTGGGAGTACAGGATGGGAGATTCTTGGTCCAAGAAATGCAGGTCACAAAAGGCCTTGATAAAGAGTGAAATCTGGGTCCTAGCCGTTGAATTTGAGAAAAAATTAAAATAATGTCAGAAAAAAATATTTGGGTAGCATACACTTGTAACCGAATTACTCTCATAAACATCTTATCAATATTTTAATTTATTACAATGTCTTTCGTTGCTCGCACCAAGGCCTTGTAACAGCACATTTATCTAACAGATTGACCGCTCATAACGTTTCTCCATAATAGCAGCATTACTAATGACTGTTTTTTAAAAAGTACAATCGGCAGATAAACATCTTGGGAACACACCGTATATGTGAGGACAGCTGCTCGTGAATTAGCGATGATGGGGTCACTCAGTGAACCCCCTCGCCTCGCCACAGTGAACAACAGGATCAAGGTGCCCGCGGGAGCGGAGGAGCTGGTGGGCCGGGCCGTGGAGCACCTCTTTGAGAAGGAGGACGGGGAGAAGAACGAGTGGCGGGGCATGGTGCTGTCCCGGGCCCCCATCATGACCCACTGGTACTACATCACCTACGAGAAGGACCCCGTGCTCTACATGTACCAGCTGTGGGATGACTACAAAGATGGAGACCTGCGCATCCTCCCAGAGTCCGGTATGTTCCCTGCATGCGTCAGAGGCCATGTAGTGTGTCGAGAAGACCCCCCCCCCCACCGCCCAGGAAAAGAGTTTTAAGATTCAGCTAGTTGTTTTTTTCCGATTTCATCTTGTGACTAGTAATAATAATGTAGTAGTAATGTAGTAACGCAGGGTCAGGGTTGTCTTCAAGGTATAGATTTGGAATAAACTAGCAGATTGGCTTCAGGGGACTGCTCTTTATTTCCCATCTATTGAAGGATATGGGTTTTATTTTCCTCGTGCTCCAAAACAACTATGATTAGGTTCACCTTTGGTACTCTGAAAAAGAACTGCCCCTTTATTCAACTCCAAAGCATTCATTTTTGAGGATTTTTTTTCTCATATCCTTCAAGCCCAACAAGCCTCCAAACAAGAACCAATTTGTTATACAACCCTGCATTTCCCCGTAATAGCTCTTAATATTCTCTACCCTCTTGTTCATCCTGCCCCCCCCCCCCTCTTCCTGCAGAGAACAAGCACCTGCTTCCCGCAGACAGGAAGCCCGGCGAGGAGACGGAGAGCCTGGTGGGTAAGCAGGTGGAGTATATCACAGACAATGGTCTGAAGAGAACAGGCCTGGTGATCTACCAGGTCCCGGCCAAGCCCACCGTCTACTACATCAAGTACGACGACGACTTCCACGTCCACGTCTATGACCTGGTGAAGACCACCTAGTGCTAGTCCAAGCCCCCCGTCACAGCTCTGTTAACCCTGCAGTACATAACCAGGGGCTCTGATCATGTACTGCAGTGTTAACGGAGCTGTTTAACCAACGGGAGAATACGAGCCCCAGCTATATAGTTAGGCCCTACAGGTAACTCCTTTATAAGTTCATACTGGCAAGTGAACGCTATTTCTATTTATTTGAATGGCACTTAACCAACATTTCGGTTTTGGTACTTTGTTTCTCATTAACAACAAGAGGGGTACAGAGGGAGTGCTTCACTTATTTTTTGTTTAGTCTCACTATTGAAACTCCAAAATCTTGTTGCATAAATCCGAATCCTACTTTAACTTCTTTGCTTTAGTGGGCATTTATTTTGTATGCAATGCTATTTATTTCATCTTGATATGGTTGTACTGGTCATCGTACAATTTATTTTGGTGAAATGTCAAGTGCTTCATAATGTGCTGTTATTCCCACGTCAGAATTCCTAATAATCAAAGAGAATTCAAACCTAGATGCGATCCGTCATGCTCGTTAGCGCACATTATTTAAACTTATTTTATATCTAACTGTATTCAGATAGGGAACAAACCGAATTTCTATTGTCTCATCTTGAGAAATCCGTAATTGTTATTTGATATACTATTAAAATGTTTATCTAAATGTGTCCCATTATCTAGATTATCATTTGTTACAGGCATTTGTATGTTGGTAAATCTTTCTCTTTGCCATAAAGGAATACTGTGACAGGGATGTACCAATAACGAGACTTATGCATCTGATATCAGTTCAAAACAAGGTTGTACTATGGTATTGTTTACCTTTTTAAGAGCATTTCCTCTGATACAAACAATGTGATGTCTGTGATTTTTGGTCTTCTAAAAAATATTGAATTGGTTGATACTTGGTTATTAATCTAAACCGACGGACTGCGGAAAACAGTGGTGGTGGTGCATCCCTGGTGATCTTATCATTGAGTTATCATTTACTGTGACCCTGCATGTGTATTGTCTTTTGTAAATATAATGTTAAACATTTTTAAACAACATTATGTTTGTTTTTTGTACTTTCATTTGTGTAAACCTTTACATTCGATACAATTATTAACTGAATCTAATTTGAAATTTATCTAACAAAAGTCTCAGCAGCACATATTTCTTGTTGGAGGCATAATAATGCCTCAGCTTTAAGAATATTCCAAATAGTAGTTATCTTCTAAATAGAAAAGCAAATTAACAGAATGCATGCCACTAGCGATCATTCCATAGTATAAAGGCCAATTAGCTTAAAGCAGGGTTTGAAAAACAATTTTCTCAAAAAACTGCCTGGCCATTAACCTGCTGTCTTAGTGGAAATTTAGGCCCAGAATTATGAAGGCAGGAGTAACAACCTAATAATTAGTATACTATATATTTATGATAATCCAACATTCAATAGCAATATAGAAATATTTGGGGACTGTTATTTACACCATTTTCCCAGAGATGTTCAATGGGGTGGGGTCTGATGGCAAGGGCAGTTATTAAATGTAACACTTTGTTTGACTGAAGCTTGTATTTAAACAGCCAATGAGTCATATTTTCATTCATTGGCTCGAATCTTCTTCTCTGCCCATTAGAAGAGGGAGTGAATGGAAGGTCACTGTAGTAACAGAATGTTGATTCATTTTGTCTAAGCCCGAGCATTTCCCAATCCTACCATGTTTATCTGAGGAGTTAGGCAGTACATCTCCTCTAGTCATCTCCTCTGATAAGCGATGGATGTATTCGCTTCTTGGACATCTCAGACTGACAGATCATGAAGAAGATTCTGGTGTTGGTGAAGAATGATATGAATTTACTACGGAATGGTAACATTGAGGCAGGAATCAGGGTTCAATCTTACTTCCTTGGCTAAAGGCCAAATCACACAGGTTGATTAATCTTTAAAATAATAAAGATCTTTGCTTACACGAACACCAGCAATGCGCTTGAATTCGGACTGGATGGCCTAAAATAATCAAGGTAAAATTTGTCCCTGCTTCCATGAATGGTGCAAACTAACACATTTGAATACAATTTGAATGACAGGGCTTCATCTAGGGATAAAAAACAAATGATCAGATTTGCTTATTCTCATCAAACTTTGAGATGGTTTTGTCTTTATGACCAATGAACAAAGCCACAAGCTCCAACTTCCCTCCCCCACCCACCTCCTCCAGGCCTGTCCAGGGTGCCAGGCTGCAGTCGGGTGCCAGCAGAGCCATCAGAGAACAGTTGGCTTCCCATCCTACCAGGCCGGGAGCCCACATCGTGTTAACAGTGAGGTGGGAGTATGCTGACTTACTGGCTGCTGCTCTCCAGAGAAGGTCTGTGCACTCGAGATGTCTATGTGTGATGCCATTTGTCAACTATTTTATTATGCTTTCTTTCACACATCCATTTTTTTTAATGCACCATTCAAAAAGATGAATGGTGGAATTCTCTCCCTCTAGAATTAAAACCAACGGTTGGCTTTGGTTATGTCGTTATTATGAGATGCATGTCAACATGGTCACTGCTATTGGATGCTAATACTGCTTCTTTCTGTTATTGTGGATGACTGAGCAATCATCCTTTCTTTTGAGATATCTAAGAGGTTAAGCAAACAGAAGAGGGACATATAATTAATATGATAACCTGTGTGACATTTTATAAACGCTGATCACAAAGTCTAAATTGTGTTACAAATTCTCAATTGACCTTCCTGGCAGGTGTTGAACTTTAATGCTTTGGTCAAATCAGAACATGAACTTTTTATTGGCAGACATTTATTATAGGTCATATTTTCAAAATCAGGCTTCATAGCAACCAAAATCTAACATTTCTATAAATGTTTGCTTCTATATTGAGGTCATTTGTAATATGAATCTCACAGTGCCAATTTAAAAGAGTGGTCAGAACGTTTTCGAAATCCCTTGTTATTATACAAGCTATTTTTACCTGTCTGAAGCTACCCTTTATTCAGCAAGGTACATGGTAAATATGTCTCGATCCATTCCATGTATTTAGTTGTACTAACAGCATTCTTGTCAAGGATGTCAATACAAATATCCCAGAATCCCCCCCGCTCCAATACATCCTCCACCCAAAACTACCTTGTTCAGCATTATAAAAAAATACGTTACGCATTCCATTACTTGCACTTTCAAAAGAACCTTGGAACATTGACGACATTTATATTTGGTAGCTATAAGCAAACAGTTTTAAGGCTTCTTTTGTGTTGCTTAGCAACGGAAGCTGGTCCTCGTTTTCTATATGAAATGCCAGCATGCCCTCTATCTCGAGATTTACAGGGCTCTGGGTCTGTGAACAGCAGTGATGCATTTTTAATCAAATCGTTCATTGTAAATCCAGGAATTACAAGAGTGGAAATTGTTTCTTAAGACAGACACAGCTTGGCGTCTGTGTGTGATTTGATATTAATTGTTTATCTTCCCCTCCTCTGATTCCTTTGGCTTTGAGTCGAGGGCAACAGCAGCTGATACTCCAACGTTAGAGCAAAAGATTTGAGCTATTAATGGTATGTTTTTCAGTTGGTTCAGATTGGCACATAAAGAGAAAAATGTATAGAGTGTAGACACAATGATTACAAAGGCCTGCGTTTTTGGATTCATAGGAGTGTCACAATCTGGGCTATTTCAGTGTATCACAGGATACAGAGTTCTTACAATAAAGCTCATCTTTCCTGCTCTCGACGCTGAATACACATGAAAGATTAGAGTAGAATGTTATACAAAATGATTTCATTTCGGGTGGAGCTATACAGCATGTGTGCTGTCTGTTTGACACAGCAGTTCATGAACCACCACCACCACCACCACCTCCTCCACGAGGCTCATTGACATAAAGTCAGCCAAGGAGAAAATCAAGTCCGTCTGTCAACCCTTCATCAATGTAAATGAGACTGTAGTGAATACTTGTTTGTGGTTTACCACAGAGCCATGAGCCATTGTGCCCGGTGAGTTTGGTGGGCTTATCAAAGGCCTGCGCCCACAGACAGCAAGTATGTCGCTACTCCTTCCACACCCACCCCTAGTCTGCCTTTCTATACAGGGACCTTGCAATTGAAAGCTCCAATCCAATCGAAGCACTTATGAAACAATGAACAATTTACTTATTCTATGAATTGGACTCAGTCATAGTGTCCCTGACTGAGTTATATTACGTTATTTATTCACAGGCCTCTTATAGGACTGTTTAAAGGCTTTTCAATCATTTGAATCATGCAGTAATCATCATCATGGTTTGTAAGGTCTTGGCATAGAGGGTTTATTTTCATATATCCAGCAGAAAGATGCGTGTGTTAGCAAATGTTCCCACAGTTGATTATAGCAGAGAATCAATACAACATCTGTTACAAAAAAACTAGTGGTGCTTTTAGTATTAGCATTTTGTGGTCCAAATCATCACTATGTATTGCAATTTAGCTGTGAGGTTTACAATGATGACATCATACATTCTCCTAAAGCACATTGTCGTGATCTAAACTAAACATGTTGGTCAAACTGCGCATATATCTACAACTTGTTCTCTTTCTGTTTGGTCTGAGGTAGAACGCAGACTATTGCTTGTACCGAGAGGTAGACTGGGACTTGTTGTTCTTTCATCAATGCCACAACAAAATCACTAGTCTTCCATTCAGAACAACCAGCACGTTCCATCAATCCAGTCTTCTGTTGGACCCCTTCCCATTCGCTGCTCCGATCTATCAAGAGGAAATGATGATATATTTATTTGACATCATAGAAAAACTTGATAATACTTCATACATTTGGTTCCATGTTAGACCCCGGAATTCTATTCCACTTTGTTAATGACCTTATTTTAATCTGCAGACATATGCGGCCTGCGGGGAGCACAATAGGGAATAATTGGACTGGTAATTTAGGTTTGAAGGACCATGGACTCTACGTGCCACACTGGCAATTTGAGGGTCTTAGAAATGGGAAATTGAAATATCCAATCGCCATTTCTCTCCCTCCTTCTCTCCCTCTTTCTCTCTCTTTCTCTTCATTTCTCTCTGAAGCCTGTTGACATTCCAGTCTGTCTTTGTTGTCCTAATGCCAACCTTTCAGCCCCTCTCACAAGAGGAACAGCGGAGGAGGAGGGGGAGAACAGACAGCACTACACAGCACTTGAAAATAAACCCTATTCATCAAATGCTGCAAAGAATAACGCACATATCCACGCATCCCTCATATGAGTCCCATGAAGACAGGGGCAGGAGGAGGAGGAGGAGGGAGGAAGCTAGGACGGAAGGAAGGAAGCAGAGGGTGAGGGAAGAAAGAGGCTGTCTCCCAGTCTCCAGTATGTTCCTAGGCTGGTAGCTACGCGACAAGACTGGGAGTCAGTGGGAGAGGGGGATGGGAATAGGGGACAGTTAGGCAGGGAAAAGAAGAAATGGAGGAGAGGAAATGGGAAAAGCACCGGTTGGTCGCATGTTGCAACTGAGGAGTAGATGGGGACAGCCGCTGCCATTTAGACAAGGCCATATGTGTATCGATGAGCAATCCAGTAGGACGCTAATAAGCAGATTGTCTGAAATAATTTGCAAACCTTTTCCACAGAATCAATAACCTTTTCTAACATTCACACTTCGTCTTCCTAGTGATTCTTATTAAATAAGTACAAATAATA
>NC_082389.1:16089381-16118597 GCF_031168955.1 Gadus macrocephalus
TATTTAAAGTGTGTGTCCCATACCACAACGTTACCTAGAACCAAATATTTATTTCCTGCCATTACAACTCAGCTGCATGCCATGAACAAGCTGAATGATAATAATATACAGCATATGTTTGCCTACAGTATTTATGATTTAAGATTATCTCTAGTAACCAATTCAGTGGCTATGCAATATAGGATGAATGAGCCAATTTGTTTACATGCATTTCAGCCAATAAAAAAAAAAATCCAGTCCCATTTGCTTTACATCATGCATATCAAAATATATATATTTTTGTTAGCTTGTTTTTAACAAAAAATATCTAAAAAAGATTATAGAAATGGGACACATTATTGTATTTTAGTAGAATGTACTAAAATTGAAAAAGTTGACTTTTCCCCCCCCCATCATGTTGAAGCAGATTCAAGCAAAACACTATACAGACCATTTCAAAAAACTGTCGTAATTACACACGCTGTCAACAGCCTGGCAAAAGAACATTAGTAAAACTATACGTAAAACAAAAACAGGAACGCAAATAAATAAACATGTATAATAAAGACAAACTTAATATTTGGCAAGTATGCACAAAGTTGGTTTGTAAACAAAGCAGGATCACGAATCGGTTGGGGGGCGGGGCGATGCGGGAGGCAGTGATGTCATCCTCAAATGGGTGAGGGAGGAGCTAAATGTGCCCCGTGGCCCTCTCAAAGAAACACTGCTCCATGTATACACTTTGCTTTATCTAGAGCTTGGCCGGCCAATCTTCACGAGCATTTAGATACTCAACTTTGACCCCTGACTGAAAGCATTCACATGATCCACCTCTTGCCCTCCCTTCCTCTCCGGGGGAGCGCTCCATATACGTTCATTACCGGATCCTGGTGAACAGGTTCAGTACCGACACAGATTCCTGGTGGACAGGGGGGGGAAACACTTAGCAACAGGTCACACCGAACAACAACAATGGAGGAGTCAGAGTGGTGTTTACCTTCGTTGACCTCATCTTGCTGAAGACATTCCAGAACCTCAGCGTCTCGTCTCCGGCGCCGGTCACGATGGCTTCCCCGTCAGGGGACATGGCCTGCAAAAGACCCGCATTAGAATACTCTCGGGGGGCAGGTGGGGGTGAAGAAATGATATATGGTTGTATGCGCACACACACACACACACACACACACAGACACACACACTTACCAAGTAGAGTACTCTGTACGAGTGTCCTGTGAGTTTGGCTACTTGGGTGAGGGAGGGGTACTTCCAAACCAGGATCTGGTTCTGGGAGTAGCCGTGTGTGCTCACCTGCAGGGAGAACATTACGTCATGTCAATCAACCGTTCCATGTAAAGCTTAAAGACATGCGGCAAGAAAGAAGAACACGGCACAAGAAGGTTCCTAAACATTGCTGTCTAATACTCATTAAAAGAGCAGAGTTGGAGGCTCCAACCATGGCGGAACACACAATTTAATGTTTGAAACTAACTGCAGTCAGGTGCCATTCTCGTCCCTAGTTTACCGTACTCAACCGCTGCTAATGACACACTGAGGGGGCCGTCTGCCCCCCCCCCCACCCACCCCAGGCGGTTCCCCTTCCTACTCACCAGCTCGTTGGTGTGCTTGGACCAGGCCAGGTTGCACACCTGGGAGCCCGTGTCGGTGCACTGCAGCGGCTGGCCCGTCAGCGTGTTCCAGAAGCGGATGCAGCGGTCGGCCGTGCCCCCGCCGGAGGCCAGCAGGCCGTGCTGGTGCGGGGACCAGGCGATGGCCTTCACCGCCGCCAGGTGCTCCGTGTACTGCTGCACCGGCAGCACGCTGGAGTGGTTCCACACCAGCAGCTTCTCACACACACACACACACACACACACACACACACACACACACACACACACACACACACACACACACACACACACACACACACACACACACACACACACACACACACACACACACACACACGTGTTAGCGTTTACTTCTTTAACACAGTACATTTATTAACCTACAGTTTCTATTCCTGTGTTGCATAAATGCTCTTTCGATTTCTAGCACAATAACGTCCTCGGGGATGAACCTCCTCCTGTTCTCCGCCCCGGCTCAACGGCCCACCCCACAGAGGGCCGAGCTGCCGCCGGGGGGGGCAGCGGGAGGTGCGAGGCGAGAGTGCGCTGGTCTGGTACCTTGTTGTCGTTGCCCCCGGACGCGAGCAGCTGGTGGTCCGTGCTCCACTTGAGGCCGCACACCTCCTGCCGGTGGCCCTGCAGCCGGCGCTCTGACTGGAGCGGCGGGGCCCGGATGTCCCGCTGCAGGATGACCCGGTCCCGGCTGCCCGACGAGAGCTGGTCGGCGTTCCACGCCAAGGCACCTGGCGGGCAAACACAGCCACAATGACGCACAGGAATACACACACATCCACCAACACATCCACAATGACACACACATCTACCAACACAGCCACAATGACGCACAGGAATACACACACATCCACCAACACATCCACAATGACACACACATCCACCAACACATCCACAATGACACACAGGAATACACACACATCCACCAACACATCCACAATGACGCACAGGAATACACACACATCCACCAACACATCCACAATGACACACACATCTACCAACACAGCCACAATGACGCACAGGAATACACACACATCCACCAACACATCCACAATGACACACACATCCACCAACACATCCACAATGACACACAGGAATACACACACATCCACCAACACATCCACAATGACGCACAGGAATACACACACATCCACCAACACATCCACAATGACACACGCATCCACCAACACATCCACAATGACACACACATCCACCAACACATCCACAATGATGCACAGGAATACACACACATCCACCAACACATCCACAATGACACACACATCCACCAACACATCCACAATGACACAGGAATATACACACATCCACCAACACACATCCACCAACAGATCCACAATGACGTACAGGAATACACACGCACATCCACCCACATGTAACCCAGGGTTACATAACACCTTTTAATTTATTCAGAATATAATCAAAACCCAGTAGAATAGTTGCAGTAGAAGGCAATTTCCATGGCAGACAAGACGCCACCATCCCCACCACCACCAGCAAAGAGAAGGAAAACCCTACGCCAGCCTGGCTCGCTCTCGCGCATCTGTGTTCGCGCTCGTGCATGATTGCGCGTCCAGGTACTTGGAATGGGTGGAGTCAGAGTCAGCGTTGAAGGAGATTGGGTAGGACCATTTGAGTTGTGTATTTTCAAAATCTGCTGGCGTTTCGCAAATCCCATACCCAACCTTTAACAGACACACATCGCTTCAGCGCGAATATAGCCCCGCCCCCTCTGTCACTCACTCGCAGTGCGGTCTCTGGCAGTGATTCGAAGGTGTTAGCTGAAGGTTAGCGACACATTTCTAGCATCTCAAGTGCAGCGCCTCCGCGAACGGTTTAGGGAGAAGGAAAATGAAGAGTAGTGATGGAGGAGTGCGGTTTGGAAGTACGTTGGATTGAGGCAAATTACCAAGGAAAGTCATATGCAAGAACATGGTTTTGGGTTTCATAACTGTGCACATGCACAGCAATAGCGATCTTTTTCACGAAATTGGACCCTCACAAACTACATATTACATGAAAGCTGAGCCTCCACTTATTCCAACAGTCCAAACCATATCATTCTGTGACTAGAACTCGCAAATAACAACTTAAGAAGAAACGTCCCCTTTTCTTTTAACAACCAACAACAAGAAGTTTTACCTTTGTGATTTTTGTCCACAAAGTTGATTCTGATCGAATAAAACCACCATAAACAGATAATCCAGTGTCTGGGCCAAATTTTGCAACTAAACATGGCGTTTTCAATCAATGAATAAGAGAAGGTTTCTTAGGAAATAGGTAAATTGCCTTCAATCAGAAAACATATTCTTCAGCGTAATCTAGTGGCCATATGTGTATTTGCGAGTGTTTGGCTTGGTGCATTCGATTATATTTGCCCTTAACTTTAAATAGAGGTGTCAAGTGTCAAAATTGTAAGATATCTAACTTTATTTGTGTCTCATAGTAATACAGCGCTCCCAACTGATAACGACCAACTGATAATTATTTCAGGTGGAAATGTTATCTTCCACTTTTGCTGTGTTCCATGGCTTTATTCACTTAAACCAAGTATTATCCCCATTGAATATTTCACTTGCACAACAATCTTTCTTTTGGCACAAAGATGACATTATCGTCCTTGCAGTTGTGGAGATATACTCTATTTACTTTGGGTATGTTCTTTCCTGAAAAAAACTTTTCCCCTGATATCGAAAATGGTATAGAATATCGATATTTTTCCAGGTATAGTGTTGAAGTTAGAAAATCCAGTATCGTGACTGACAACACTACTAGAAACGCGATTGTGATTACCCAGTTAGAGCTACAAGAAACGTGAAAGTTAGAAAAAAAACATATCTTCGCTACTACCTCTGACATTTAGTCATGTACATCTGGGCGATAGCTTCAATAGGTTGCAACGGTGAACTGAAATCACTTCATGGCACGATGTGACCGCTCGATAAGTAAGTAAACAAAGAGAAGTTTGTTATTTTTTAAACACAACATGTGTGGAAGCTAACACTCAGCTTCAGTCTGAGCTAGGATGAGTTTTCTGAGCCAAAAACCAGGCCGGGTGCCTGGCAAAAAGAGGCCCGTTCACGATTCTGATTATAATTTGGGCAAATTAACATCACATTCGGGCAAGTTGAACCTGACCTGTACTTGCCCGATGGGCAAGTGCTTTTGAAACCTTAGTGTCAACCCCTGCCAGGTACCAGTTACAAACACATCCACAATGACGTGCAGTAATACACTCACATCCACCAACACATCCACAATGATGTGCAGGAATACGCACGCACATCCACCAACACATCCACAATGAAGTACAGGAATACACACGCACATCCACAATGGTGTACAGGAAATTCCTGTACATCATTGTGGATTTATTTGTGTATGTGCGTTTGTATTCCTGTCAGGAATACACACGCACATACACAAATAAATCCACAATGATGTAGTTCACATACGCAGTTACAGGTCCCCAACAGCCAACATGCATACAAGAGGAATACTTGTGATTTATATAAATCCCTGTGACTCATGAAACACACGAGAGGGGGTCGCCACTCCCATGAAGATATCAAGGAGGGTAAATGGACTGCACTCATATAGCGCATTTCTAACCAGTGATTCCTAACCACGCGCTGTACAATAATTGCTTCACATTCTCCCAAACATAAACACATTCACACAATGAATATGGTGTCCACCATGCTAGGCAACAGCCAGCGTGTCTGGAACAGTTAGAGCTCGGTGCCTTGCTCAGGGACAACCCGACCCTCGGCTGGGAGGAGCCGTGTATCAAACTAGCCCGTGAACCCGGTCTACTTCCTGAGCCACTACAGTCACTCACCGACTCTGGCCGTGTGTCCCTCCAGCACCGAGAGCTTCTTCCCTGCGGCCGCGTCCCAGATCTGGACGTAGCCCTTGTGCGTGCCCACCGCCACGAGGTTACCCTGAAACACATCAGTGTCAATGCAGCACACAGCTCCTAGCCCAGCGCACTCCCCTCCTCAGGCGAGACCACAGGCGTGCGTAGGCTAAATGAGATTTGTGACGCAATCACAATGTACAAGGACGTTTGGCAAGAAACTGTGGCAATCTTTTCACGGAGGTATTGACATAATGCACCAGTCACGACAATAACTAGACTCGATTGGTGCAAGGTGGAAAATACAAAAAAACCTCACATTTCTTAAGCACAATGACCCATTGCCCTTAATGGATCAATTGAACAAATATGGAAACATTGCAAGAGAATGCCATTAGGCATAGTCAGCATGTGGAACAGCATACACACACACACACACACACACACACACACACACACACACACACACACACACACACACACACACACACACACACACACACACACACACACACACACACACACACACACACACACACACACACACACACAAGATTGTGAACAACTGGATGAATCGTTAGAGGGTGTTTTTCTCACAAAATGTAAGAACTCCTCACCCTTTCTGACCAGCCTACGGACGTTACAGAGTCTCCCTCCACAGACAGGTCGCACAGACGAGTCACCTGCAGAAGAACAGGAGGCACACATTAAACACCGAAACCAAAAATAAAGCATATCTGCTCATTGGCTTTACAACCTCGGGTTGCTTTAAACGTCTCCCAAAAGCCAACGCACCTGGCTGGTGCAGGCGCTCCACAGGTAGACGCAGGTGCCCAGTCCAACGCTGAGCACGTTGAGGGACGACCAGTCAACCAGGTTCAGGTAGAAGTCGTCCTGCAGCTCCGGGGCGTCCAGGACTTTGAAGGGGATCTTAGAGATCTTTCGGGTTGGTTTCCTCGGTGACCGAAGAAGTTTCTGGCTGCAAGACAGAGGTTATGGATTTGTTTTTAAAAGCCGTCAGAGTTTAAGTGATGAATAATTATTTGGTCAGATAATGAAGGCTTTTTGAGACGAATGAATGGAAGTGAGTACCTGTTGCTGCTGACGGGAGACAAAGAGTACGGCGAGACTGCGTTGCCATCCTCCTCTGGTAGAGCCCGCTTGGCACTGACGGAATACTACGATATGGAACACAAACGGGGCGTTAGAGAAGCGCCGAGAGAACGAGACACACCACTTACTCCTCACTAAACGATATCAGCCGAGCTTGAAATCAACCTACACTAAAAAGGCTTCTCTTGACGGGGGTGGAGGTCTGCAGGCGCCTGTCCTCTGACTGGGGGTCCTGGACCTTGTCTATACCGGCTCCCAGCAGTTCGTTCTTTAGCAGCGCAGAGTACGCCAGCCCATCGGCTACACAGGAACGGACAGACAAAGGAGGAAAATGGATTACTTGATAATCTAATTCCAAAAAAAGGGATGTACCCCTCAATTCAATCCCTTTTATTTTTCACAACAAAGTGTGGATGATAAGCCAGGAGTTAAATACACAGGGGTTGGAAAAAATGAGTTTCAAAGGAAAATTACGGAAGAAATACCTTTGTTATTATTATCTGTTGTGCCGTCTTTGGTCTTTCGGTTCTGATTGTGCGACTTCTCGATTTCCTAGTAAAGAAAAGTGTGCAAGTGCTCAAAGTATGTTTTTGTACAAGAAACACACAGTCAGAATAAGCATAGATACAGGATCTCGGAAAGTATCGAAGACTAATCATGCATAAATAATATTGTTTTTATCAAACATAAACCACTAGCCCTGGGGGTGGAATCTTTTATGTGAAATAAGTGGAAAAACGATATAAAGATGGGGTGAAATACTAGAACCATGATTCATGCTCAATATGTGGTAAAACACAGACGACAGGGGATTGAGACTCACGTTGATGCGATGGAAGTTCACACTCCAGTTGGCCCCTGCCCGGGAGGGAATGAAGCGGTCTCCGTGCTTACTAGGGGAAGACAGGGGTGAATTGGTTGGCGTCAGCGCTCGTACTCCAGCGATGGCCTTCTGTGCGTTGCAGAAGAGAGGGAGAGACAACGACAACCATTAAGACAAAGAGCCACATTACAGTGAGTTTCTAAGGAGCTAGGAGGAACTGCTGTGAGAGGTTTAAATTACATTACTATTACTGATACGTTAACATTGCATATGTTAACGTATGAGTATTCACATCACTGATTGATAATGTGTACACACCAGGAGTGCGAAAGGGGCCGAACACATCTTGCTTTGAATATGTGCAGTGGCACACCCTTTTAACCCATGGTCCATGCTTAGTCAAGAATACATTATGGGTGGAGCTGTTAACACTTGAACGCAAAAAAAAAGCTCCCTCAATCAATCAAAATCACAAGTATCAGCATTTTGATCATGTCCGTTTTTACATATAGAGTGCCATAGAAGTAGACTTGAAAGATCATCACTAAAAAAAACATTTTTCATTCGATGTATAGGCTTGATAAACAAAACATTATAAATATTAATAATCTTTGCAAAAAACAACAACAATTGTGAATTTGAAATAGAATGGTTGAGTACATGAGATTATACTTCTTAACTTACTACAGGGCTTGCATTTTCCTGGATGTTGATCTGTCTGAGCAGCCTACTTTCGTAGTCCTGGTCCATGACTAAAGAAAAAAGTAAACACATTTTTAATATCTTCCACGAAAGGAAATAAACCACATAGATCCACTGGCAACCGGTTTGGTCTAACTCGGGACATGTTGACATGTACTCGTATACAAAGAGTACAAAGAAGAAGCCATTACCCGCACCGCAGACATTAATATTACGTGAATTGTGAAAACAGCCCAGTCTATACTTCTTCAATTTCAAGCCGTTATCTGGTGATTTTCAAGTAAGCATGTATCCCGTTAAAACATTAAATCAGACTAAAACCAAAGGTACGTTGTGAAGGCATCATGAAGGTTTGACTGGCCACGAATGCTTTAGGACCTTTTGATTAACCCTACGTAACTGTTACTGCTACATCATATTGTCGTGGTACAAATACAATTGTAAGCTATACGTAAACACTAATAGATCTAAGAGAGGAATCATCCCGTGTCAAATGGACACAATAACAATATAGGGGTGACGAAGAAAAACACAGAAGGCTTCAACAGCTACATAAACACATAAACTACTGTAACGTTAGCTAACAAGGAGCTAATGCTAACGACCTAGCAAATGCCTTGAGAACAATGTTCGTCCACACTATTTCCGTACGCAATACGTACCGTCCACCGTTTACCTCGCCGTCGACGGACTGCTACACAATCGACCCAGACGATCGTGCTTTTTTTACGAGATACTGACGATTTCAAATGTCTACTTTTCAAACGGAGTAAACAAAATACAATTTTTTTCGGAACATCAATTGGAGATCGCTAAGAACCATGGGAAATACGTGACGTCACGATTTTTAAATCACATTGAGCGTTGCTAAGGAAACGTGTATTTAGGATCACGCTTTTCGTACAGACTGTCGTTCATTATTTACACCCAGCCAACACTAAAAATAATAATAATAATACATTTAATTTAGAGGCGCCTTTCAAAACACCCAAGGTCACCTAAATACAGTAAAAGGTAAAAGGTAAAAGGTCAGTAAAAATACAGAGGTTCCTTTTATTTTGGTATAATTAACCGCGTAATTCATGATATATCATGCGATTATGTGAGGCACACATCCACAGTGGCTGTTAACGGCTGATATACAGATAAAATGTACTGCTAAAGACGAAGAGAGTGTAACCATACAGAATATCCAACCGGAACCAGTCTGTACTACCTAAAAAATAAAAACCTCCTTTGAGAGGTTCTGTTTCATCGCACATTAACATTATGATACAACCCATAATCCCAAACAGCTGGCAGTGGGAATGGGATAAGTGGGGCAGATATTATTAGCAGTATGACATTCAAGATGTCAGATGAATTCTGTCACCACAACAGGGTAATTTAAGTTGGTGACAGCATCATTGACAATAATAAACAATTTTACAGATTAATGTTTTGCTTCTTAATGTAACACAACACATTTGTCTTGGATAGATTTATTAGAAAAAATAGATTCTATAGATTCATTGGAAAAAGTGAATTTTCTGAATGACGATGAAATAAAAGACTTAGATTAAGTGCAAAGACTTCTCAAGAATCATATATTAGCACTAGATTGCACTAGATAAAAAAAAAACGTTATTCTCTAACAATGGTAATAATGGCAAGTCTACCATTATACAGAGCAATTTGAGTAATTCAATAAATAAATGACAAAAGATTTAGCAGTGTTATTCTCTAATGTGATGTTGCTGGTTAAAAACCTTTTCAGAATGGACAACCTCTAATTCACAAGGAACTCAAATGTGTGGCTCATTTCTGCAGTTAAAAAAAGAGGTATTAACCAAAACAGGTCACAATAAATGTGCATTGCCAAAGATTTCCCAATAAGAAAAACATGTTCAGCGTCTCTCAATCCCTGAAACGCTGATTTAATTGGCTAATGCTACAGTTACACAACAGGGCTAGCAAGTCAAGACATAGAACCTCAACTTTTAAGTACATATGTACCAGAAGCTTGCATAATCACATTATCGTATAATACAGCAAGAGACTATCCTAGTACTGACAAAAGTGAAAGTATTTACAGTGCAGGCAAATATATCAGCAAAAGAAAGGCAATGTGTGAAATGTAGGAGGGACGAATGAACTCCCAACCCCATCGAAAGTATGCAGGAAAATACCATTATTTGAAAACATGAATAACCAATGGAATGAAGAAAAACATCTACTATCTACATCTGTAATACAGCAGAAGACAGAGACAGAGGGGCCGACGAGGCCCTGGACCTGGGGCCCGCGTGGCTACATGGACGAGGTTTCTTTAGGCGTTAGCTGCAGTCCACTGTTGACCTGGAAACGGGTTTCATCTGAAATGCCATACTGTTCCAAGGGGTCCTAAGGGGTCGTGCACAGAGGGTTAGGAAGAACATAAAGACACGGAAAGGGCACAATAACTGATTGCTAAAGCATCTCTGTGAATTAATGTTGTGGTCGTTGCATTGTCCTGTGACGTACAGCAGGGTAAGCATGATGCCCATACTGATGGTGCACTCACACTAGGCCTTCTGGCCGTGGCCGTTGGCCGTTTTCACACCTAACCGTGCTCAAATGGCCCCATTGTTCTCTGGCCTGCACTCACAGTAGGCCATCTGGCCGTGGCCGTTGGGCGTCGCAACTGTGGCCTGGCCACGGTAGGCTCTTGTACATACGTCATCACGTCGTAAGTAACACGTCATCACCAAGCGTCCGCTGCGCGGACCATAATAAAGTCTGCCGCCAGTCAGAGTTCTAACAACAATGGACAACAACACACAGAACACAGTTCGCACTTTGCTGAGTCTGTTGCTTATTTGGATATATGTTTACCGTTTAATGGGAAAGAAGGCTCGTCGCCTTTATTATGTCCGTGGTCGTCGCATTGACTATACGTCATCCAGCTCAGGTTGCGTAGCCGTGCGTGTGCGCATGTCGGCTCATTAGTATCTGTACCGTAGCGGCCCGTGCCGTAGCAGCACACCTCTCCCAAGTGGCCAAATTGGCCCGGCCTGGCCAGACTGGCCACACTCACACTTTGAGCACGGTTAGGTGCTAAAACGGCCACGGCCAGATGGCCTAGTGTGAGTGCACCCTGATTGTGTGTCAAAGGGTCGCTTCACACTGAAGCCACTCTAATGTGGTGGATGTGGTCCAATATCCCCAAAGAAGTATCTCACCTGGCCAGTCAGTCTGTGGATTTCAGTACGATAGAATATAAGGTTCTTCCTCATGAACTCATAACTGTGTGTGAAAGAAAGGTATGAAGGAGAGATGTTAGAGAATGTGTATTAAATTATTGCATTTTAAATTCAGAGTCAAACCACAGGTCAAAAAATAAAGAGGTGATTAGCATCATTCCTTACTTGGACCAAGATAAGAGTTACATGAAAAAATTATATGCTAATTTGATTATAAAACTAAGGTGAATGGAAATATAATAATTAGATACGTTTAATATTGAGGCAGTGTAATTGGATTTTATAAATTGCGTTTGTTGTTCTTGGAAAAAAAATCCAAGCAATCAAAATAGATTACATACACCATTCACGTGACAGAACAGATATATCGAGAGACGCATTACCTGGCTTTAATGATGGCGTCTATCCATTCCCCACATTGTTCTTCATAGTCACACTCAAACATGTACTTTTTCTCGGTCTCGTCTAAAAATGCTGCAACAAAACATAAACCTCAATGTTAATACATAAAACAACATCCAATTGACATGTTTGTGGTCAACTGTTGATTATTACATAAATGACCAGCAAAATCATATTCAGAGTATAAATGTTTGAGAGAAAAATAAACACAGTTGCTATGAATAGATTTGTACTTCAGTATAACATAATAATTAGTGTTATTATTAATGACTAAAGAACATACTTTGAAGGTGACATACCAATAGAGAAGACTTGGCCAGACTCTCTCTCTACCCGGCACTGTTCGAGCAGCAAAGCACCAATGGGCTGAGAAATGTATGATACAGGGAACAATTCAATTGAGGTGTGGTAATTTCTGTAATTTAATTATAGGGAAGTATGTGCTACATGCCAGCTATACATGGAAAGCTAATATAAAGGCCATTTAAAAAGTCCAGAGTTAGGGTAATAGAAAGCATTGCTTGTTATCAGGGTCTCACCTCCTCCTCATCAATCCGGAAATAGAAAAGAAAGTTGACCACTAGTTTCACCAACCTCTTCTTCACAACTGTAGGAAAGGGAAGAGAACGGTATACTATGGTCACAAAAGTGATAAGAGTGAAAGATGAACACAGAGCGATCATTACATTAATGGGGATGCTATCCCATAATCATCCATCATCACCAAGCCTAACCCAAAACGTCACGTAAAAACAGATTCGTTGACAAGCTGTGAGCCTGTGATCATCGTAATATGATTTGAATGATACATTCCCAAACTCTAAAAACATTTGACAGTGATAACGCACTGCTATAGCATACTGATGATGGTAAATACCGTATACATATTATATTTATATTTAAATCGCCCTTCGCAATTGTAAAGTGTATACCGGAGTAACATGCGGAAGTCCGTCACGGATATGTTTTATCGAGAACATTACCATCTCCTTTTTTGGGTCCTTTCATGCCAAGTTCAGCGGCCCTTTCTGAAGGTTGACGGCTCAGTGACACGAGTTCTTTCTCGTTAAAACGCATAACGATTCCCAGGTGGATGACAGGTAAACTGAGTGGCTGCGATTATTGGAGGATTTTGGTATTCCTATCACCTACTACGATTATCTACTCCTTTAGTGTAAATTTTGGATACGTGGTCGATTGTTGCAGGTCATTTTTTGAAAAAGAACAACGCCGTAATCCAACAGCTCCATCAACAACTGGCCACTTTCACCTCCTCAGTCGCTCCTCCTTATTACTAGTAGGAGGAAATAGGATAGCAGGGTAGTACGGCAGGTATTAGGGGACAAACATGGTGGACTATAGCTTACATTTACATTCACTTTTTTTCCACCATCCGAGAATATAGATGAAATGTAAAGAAATTGTATACTTCAATAGGTTTAATTTTAAGTAAACAGTCGATATTAATCGAGTTTATGAAAAGGTTATGTTGTAGTACCTCTTTGTCAATAAAGATAATTCAAATTCACGCGCATGCGTGTTGAGAACCCATTCAATCTTCAGCGGCGTGAGCACAACGTCGAGGTGGTAAGTGTATTTATGAGAGAAAATACATGATTAATGGTCCCATTTTACCAATTTCTTATATCAAGAATACATTTTAGGGTATATGTCCATATATGCGTTTTAGAATACCGATTTTCAACTTCCCAGTCACCTAAACTTATAACATAATAACAATGCTAACGTCGATTAGCTTGCCACCACTTCGATAAAGCTTTTACTGTAAACTACAAGCCCTCCTGCAGCCACTAACGTAACTTTACTTACAGGAATTATATTACTCAAGCTATTAACTGTTCCAATGTTGAGTAAGCAGGTTATAGACACTGAAACAAACAATTCTGAGAGGATCCTTGGCTTTACGTGAAGATCATTCCACGCTGGATATAATATATTTTTTCCGAAAGTTTACTTTGTGAAGTAAACTACTTTTCAACTCAACAGGGGCTTGGCTGGGGTCTCTACAGTGTTTACTTTGCCCACTGTTTGAGTACTTCGAGTATTTGACAACCCTGCAAAGATGGATTTCCAGCACCGAGCTGGGGGCAAGACGGGGAGTGGTGGGGTCGCCTCCACCTCTGAAAGCAACCGAGACAGGCGAGAACGGCTGCGCCAGTTGGCTCTGGAGACCATTGACATCAACAAAGATCCATATTTTATGAAAAATCACTTGGGCTCATACGAGTGCAAACTTTGTCTAACTCTTCACAATAATGAGGTAAGAATTCAAACTCATTGTGTACCCAAAGCTGTTGTGTCCTTTATTTACTTTTTTTTGTTTTTGGGATTTTGTTGTTGTTGATATATACAATAAATAACATATAACCTTCTATTCCATTCCATCTCTTTACAGGGCAGCTATTTAGCTCACACTCAAGGAAAGAAACATCAGACCAACTTGTAAGTACTCCTTTACACCAGCCCAGCCCAGCTCATTCTCCTGTCGCAGTTCTATCCTGATCCAGTGTTTTCCCCAGAAAATGTCTTAATCAAGGTGGTCAAGGAGCGGGGGGGGGGGTCTCTGTTTCATTTCCATTCAAAAAGCTTTATGGCACGACAACTGTTACCAATGCATTATTTATCTTTGTTTTCTTTCCCTAAGAGAGTTTTCTACTTTGTTAATGCATAATAATTACAAAATATATATATGTTTTTTTAAATGATTATTACTTTTTTATATATATATATATATTGGTTGTTAAGGCAGGGCCGTAACCATAAAGTGCTGGGGGAAACACTGCTGATCTTACAACTGTATGTTTACATCCATTATGTCTGGTTTACAGGGCAAGAAGGGCGGCTAAGGAGGCAAAAGAAGCTCCTGCTCAGCCAGCTCCGGAGAAGGTGAAAGTTGAGGTTAAGAAGTTTGTAAAGATTGGACGACCTGGATACAAAGGTAGGCTGCCGGTTTGGTCTAAAGCTGAAGTCGATTTAATTGTAAATGTAAGTGTACCTTTCTAATATATGACCATGTGTTTTTAATGGTCAATAGTCACCAAACAGAGAGATCCAGAGAGTGCTCAGCAGTCCCTGCTCTTCCAGGTCGGTTTTTATCTACAATACATTTTCAGACTCAAACATTTAAAGATCTGAATCCTATATTGTGTATAGCTATCACATTGGATCGTACAAAATTGAAGCTGAACACTGTTTTCTCCTGCTGTCTGTGCAGATCGACTACCCGGAGATAGCTGAAGGGATCGGACCCAGACATCGCTTCATGTCTGCTTATGAACAGAGAATCGAGCCGCCAGATCGCCGCTGGCAGTACCTCCTTCTTGCTGCAGAGCCATATGAAACCATCGCCTTCAAGGTAAACTCAGCGGAGAATGACATTCAAGAGCTTATCTTACCTACAAGTGAAACCAATTATTGAGCTTCGGTACTTAAGAGTGCTGTAATTTGATTCTTCAGAATTTGATGAGCCATTTTAGATTTCTAGCCTTTCCAGGCTCATTCTTACCAATGAGGGGCTCTCTAACTAGATTGATTCTGGTAATCGGTGCATGAAAAGCCACACTTCTCAATAGGGGAGAAACTGAAGGAGGGAGCAGAGAAGGGGGTGGCAACCTATTTTTGGTTCTTCACAATGGGGAAGAACCTGGTTATTAAGTAAGGAAGTTAACATTGTCAAAAGTATGTCATCTGTATGTAGGGCTGCTCGATTATTGAAAGAATTAGAATCATATTTTTTTGGTCAAGATTGAAATCGCTATTCTTCAGACGATAAAAAAAAAAAAACTAACTGAGTTTTCAAAACTATTCTTAAACTACACAGTACACAAACCGTTCAAATAAAAAAATAGGAAATGTTCAAATTGAAAATAATGTACAAATAAATATGTATTCAGCTGTTCTGTAATTTCTATAAAACTTTCAATGAATAATATAAATATACTAGAAAATTGAATAAGACCGAACAATCGGTTGTAATCGACGTCTGTACTGTTGTCGTCGGGGGTATGGTCTTGTGTTTTTGCTTCTTTGCCAATTCGTCGTAAGCGACTTCCTGATCAGGCCCTGTCCACACTAACCCGGGTCAATGTAAAAACGGACATCTGCAATGAAAACGATCTCCGTCCACACTATCGTTTTCGGAATGTTTTGCATCCACGTTCCACACTGAAATCATTTTGATTTTTTTCATTTTGATTTCAACTGATCAGTTGATCAGCTGGTTAATCATTTTCGACCCGGTCTTGTCCAGAAACGCTGTTCCAAGTACGGTTTGAACTGCCGTCTTTTGTATTTTTTCCATCACTTAAGAACATTAAGTGCAGCGCTCGCCTCCGGCTTTGGAGCAACGAATATGTTTGATCCAATATGTCGATTTGTATCTGGAGATAAATTAGTACATTGTATAGAGATAGACCGATATGGTTTTTTCAGGGCCGGTACCGAGACCGATTATTAGTAGTCAAGGGGGCCGATAACCGATATTTGGAGCCAATATTAATTTATAGAAAAAGGGAAAATATTGGCGTAAAATTTTTGAATAACACAAACCCCAACCCTTAACTTCATTTAAATGCCTTTTAAAGGGACACTGTAATATTTTAAGTCATTTATTACCTCAAATCGACGTATTCATTCATAAATAAGTCCTCATTGGTGTAAAATTATCTCTGCCAAAAATCTCACTTATCCTCCTGAGCGAAGAATAATTAATATGTAGTTACATAGGACGGGTAAGCTTCATGGAGGCTTCCATGTTCTTCCGGTCTATGAACTGCCGAGAGGGACAAAAAGCACTGCGTGATACTATCTTGCTCGAGGAGTAATTACTCATACATCATTAGCCTACACTAATGATTCAATGCAGTTTGAAATTTGTTTGAAATAACGAACCTCATCATCACTCGAATGACTCGATGAGGTAGTATTGGATGTCATGACGACACAGCTTCTTGTCACATACTGCCCAACGTAGTTTTTGAACCAGCGAGCACTATTAGTTTGAATGCAATATACAATTGTACCACTAGAAGGGAGTAATTTTTACACAGTGTCCCTTTAACCACTTAATCGTCAAATCCCGCCGGCGGGCAAGTTTTAGTTACACCACCCCTTCCCCCCAACATGCTGGGTCAATTTTCGGCATTATTCAGTTGAGTGATATAGTCATGTCATACACCGTTTGAAAGCTTAGAATCTCAGGAATGTCATCCAATGTCAAGCATTTGGTGGAATAAATATGTTTAGCGAATATAGATAAAAAATATCCTAGTGTCTTAGGTCAAAATAGCCCGCCTTCACCCTCCTCCTCCCTTGGTCCATTCTAACTTTATCGTCGTTGTGGAGAACCGTAGCAATTAAATGATACTTCATGTTGGGTCTTGAAATGTTCATGAGTCCACAGAAATCGAATATCAATATTATTTTAGTCTAATTTCATTGTGTATATGCACAAGCCATCTTATACAAAGCAGCCGAAAAATAGAAAACCGAAACGCTGCAATGTTTTTTTGTAGAAAACGGCGATTTAGGGTTTGAATTCCGCTATTGTCGTCTGATTCATGGAATCCACTGTGTTCGCCAGGGTCTCACGGTGACATAGAGCCCTCACACATGTCTGTAAGACCAATACTTCCTTGTTTTTAAGCCTTACAAGCCAATGAGGCGATCACTATCAAAACGGGGCATGTATACTTTGACAGCTACACCAGCAGACAGCAAGGGTCGGGGACGGGCCTTAGATATCCTAATAGCCAATGAAAATACCTTTTGACGATATCCAGCATGTCAAACACCGTCTCACGTGTGGTTGAGAAAACAAATGCGCAAGGGGTTTGCGTAAACTAGCAGGCTCTTCCCCAGAATGCGAGTGTGAAGCAAGTGGTTGATTTGCGTGCTCGTGTGTGGTTTTATGAACATTTTGAAAGATGCCTAAACGCCCGGAGAAGAAAGGAGGGGGAGGGAGGGAATCATTTAAATAGTTATTTTTGTTTATTTTCACATTGTTATTGTAATTTTACTTATTTTTGATTATTTGTACATAATTATTTATAGCATTTTTACTATTTCAGGTTTGGTGTTTATACCATTGCAGTTTTCACTTTTTAAGTAAAAATAATAGCCGAAACACATTGTTTGAGCTTTTTTTTGTCCGTCGTGGTAACCAGAGAGTGTAACCAATCAGATGGTGCTGTGGGTTGGACAATGCTGGATACAGCGTAGTGACAGCAGACAGAGAGGCGCGGCTACATCAGAGCCAAAATAACCCAGTTTTAAATTGATCTCTTATCGGCCGTCGGATAAAAAAAAAGGCAGATGCCGATATGCGTCAAAATGCCGAATATCGGTGCAGATAATCGGTCGATCCCTAACATTGTACAGAGAGGTCATCATTTGCATTTCACCTGCCATTTTTTTGATGAGCGTCTCGGTCTCGAGCGCAAGCTTGTGGCAGCGTCATGGCACAGTGTCATGGCAACCGAACGTCATTGTTTCTGAAAGCCTCCATCTACACTGTCCACACTACAACGCGAACTCAGCGTTTTCACATTTATCCACCTCAGCGATAGTTTTCGAAAAGCATCGTTTTCAGTGTCGGAATTCTCCGTTTGTGGATGGAAGGTCTAAACGGATAAATAATGATGCGTTTGTAGATTTACCCGGGTTAGTGTGGACACGGGGCCTTAGGTGATTAAACAAGTTTGTCGTGTTCGAAGGGGTGCTGATATAACATTGTAGCACATTTTGCACATTATGTGGGCCTGTGCCTTGTCGGCTTCTTCGAATCTGAAGTGTTGCCATATTAGAGAACTCGTTTTACCCTTTTTAAGTTGACATGCGTTAACGCGGCTGTCCTCCCTCTGCCATCTCGCTCGTGCTGTTTTCTGAATAAGGTCACCACACACAACCAGCTCGCGGGGCCGCATTGAATGCTCTGGGGGAGGGACTGAAAAGCGCATGCACGTCTCTTTCACAAAACCTCATAGACAACGGAAAATTCCAAAAGAATCGTTCCAACTCGATTTTATTAATTTGGAGATTGTTTGACCCAAGAATCGAAATCGTGATAAAAATTTGATTAATTGCACAGCCCTAGCTGTACGGTACTTTGTTGATTGCTTTTAATGAAGAATAATGGATTTGATTCCATGAGTAATATAACGTGGAAGTGAGCAAACATTGCTGTGTTTTCTATGTACTTCTATTCTGACAACAAATCTTCCTGTAATTAGGTTCCCAGCAGAGAAATTGATAAGGCAGAGAACCGCTTCTGGACCCATTGGAACAAAGAAACCAAACAGGTGCCAATAAGAATATTGAAACAACAAACTATGATCTGCCTTTTTCATGGGGGAAAAAAAGTATATTGAACTACTGAAATGCATTTAAATGACTATCCGCTGTCTGTTTTCTTCTTCCAGTTCTTCTTACAATTCCATTTCAAAATGGAGAAATCCATCTCTCAGTCCAGTGGGCCGGTGCCTCCAGCAAACATTAAACGGCCTCCTCCGCTCATGAGTGGGATGGGCCCTCGTCCGCCAAACGAGCCTATGCCGCCACCCCCGCCAGGGGGGATGTCTCATCCTCCTCTCCCTCCCGGTGCTCCAGGCGGTCCCCAGATGCCCCCCCAGATGCCCCCTCAGATGCCCATGCCTCCCATGCCAATGAGGCCCCCTCCCCCAGACGGTCTCTCCATGGCTAACTGACGGAGCGGTTGCCTTGTTAGGATTGTGATAGCCCCCCTCGTTTGACGTTGCCATTCCCTGCTGTCTTGGTTCGGAAGTTCGATACTTTATTGGAGAAATTTGAGTACTTATGATTATATTCGAGCTCTACCACCTTTGTGGTAGAAGTCTGTGACGGTAATGTGATGGCGACAGTATCAATGTTTGGTCCGAATGTGGACGCTCTGGTTTAAGGGCCAGCCCTTTCGATTTAACATGCTTTTTAATATGTTGTTTTCGTAATTAAATATTTTAAAACAAAGTATAGGTGTTGTGTTGCGTCATTGATAGACAAGTAAACTTCAACAAATAACAATTCCATTGCCTTTTAATGAATATCAAGATCAGCTCCATTGACACGTTATGTCAATGGAATGTACTACACTTTTCACTTTTTATGTTGAGTACTCAACATTTTTATTTCAATTTCCAAGTATAACATCATATTCCAGATTGTTGTCCTATTATCTTGGCATCAGACATCTTTATTTGTGGCAGACTTTCAAAAGATTTTGTGGAACAGTATGATACTCAAAATCAATGGTTTCGTGTGGAGGCCAAGATGTTGGCGAAAATACTGTTAATGGCAATATAACAATGCCAAGGATCGATTTCATGTTAACCCTGGTGGCCTTCAGTCTTCTTTCTTCATCTGGCCTCTGCTCTTAACAGGTGTGTCCCCGTCTCCCTCTACCTCGTCCACATCACCCTCCTCTGTCTCCTCGAGGCTATTCGTCTCCTTTAGCTTGTTCTTGACGTCAACCTTCTCTGAGTCATCTCTTGTCCTCTTTCTTCTCCTATCCTTTAATTTGTTTTCTCTTGGTTTCATGAGATTTTCTAGCAGCGGTCTGTTCCTGTGGCTTCTTGAAATTTTGTCTGCCGCTCTTCTCTTTGACCTCCCTCTATTGATTTTGCCGCTTTCCTCGTCTTCATCTGTCAAGTCGGGCATCCACCAAAACACGACTTCCCATAGAGACGACTGAGGCTGGGTCTGAGGGATCAGTGGGGAAAATTTCAACATGAGTATTTCAATGCTGTTATTCACTGTAGCAATTATAAGTTCTGCTGAGAATCCAATTTTTATTTATCCATAGTCGCTGAAGAGATTGACTGCTTTATCAGCTAGAGTCTTAAGATATATATATATATATATATATATAAAATAACTCCCATTCCTCAGTTCAATGGATACTGACATATCGTTACAGACAAAACATGGTTCAATCTGATTATTTAATGTTCTTACCTCTATCGCTCTGTGTTTCAAAGCCCCCAGGCGCCTCGTAAGTCCAGACTCCTCCTCATGTGTTGCACGATGCCCACCCAAAGCTTCTGTTAGAAACCCATCACATTAATCCCAGCACTGTCCCCTGAATGCCCTGGGATCCAGCTGTAACATTTGATTAGTGAGACTAAAGTGTGTGGTACAGTTGATTGTTCACTCGCCATGCAGCTTACGGAGCCCGGAGGAGAGCAGCAGTATCACGACGGCCACGAACAGACAGCGGTTCAGGGTGATGCTCTCCCACGGCGTGTCTGTTTGGGTCAGGTTGTGCGTGGAGGTTGACTTATGGAGAGGCGCTGAAGGAGAGAGAGAGAGACACACACAACAAAAGAGATGAAAGCGTTTTATAAATAATTTGAGCGATGTGGGGGTAGGTGATGGAGGAAGAGATGACGAAAGGAAGTCGAGACTCACAGGATCGAGGGGTGCTGGGGTCCCGGGGATGAGGCCGGGGTACTGGCTGTGGTTGATGTTGTGTGAGTGAAGCGGCGCTCTGCTGAAAGTAGGTCGTTGGGGTTCTAAAAGTGTTTGCTTTTCTCTAACATGAATAAAGGCCATATTTACAAAAACAAACAAGGTACTGATGGTTATTGCCAATGACTCACCTCTTGCATTCTTCTGGAGGGATACATTTCTAAAAAGAAATAAGTTGAAATAATTTAATGCCAATCAATGAGCTATTGTCATTAGTGTGTGTGCGTGTGTGTGTGTGTGTGTGTTTTGTGTGTAGATAGAGAAAAAGTGAAGAATCACCTGGTCTGCGAATATGCCGTACTGGTTTCAGTGGTGGAGGCTCAGGTCCAGATGGTCCTATCTCGGTCTCAGATGACCCATATCTGTTCTCCATTACTTACTTAACGGAGAGGAGAACTGGTTGGGCAACGAGGCAAGAGTCTAAATCTGTTCATAATTATTCATTTACATTGCGCAATTTACAATTTCTTTATATGACTTATTTTTACAAACAGATCTTTCCCTATAACTATCTATCAAAGGTCAAGTAGGTTAACGGCTAACAAATGCCAACACCAACAACTTGTTCAAACTTGTTCATGTGTCACCAACAGAAAGTCTTGTTTTGTCCTGTTCACATCAACACATAGTTTTGTACCTTACAAAACCGGTATTCAATTCAGGTGATTAAACCAAGAAAACAATCAGGATTGTTGGATCAACGACCATACTATAAAAATCCAGTAAAACCAGCAACAATTGTTGCTTGTTATTCGATGGAATATCTGATGACATATTAGATGGGAATCTTGAGCTAATGTTGCACAAGCCTATAAATAGATGGAAAAGAGCTATGGTTGCAACTGCTGAACAGTGCATAGGGCAGGCTATATCTATTGTTGGAGCCGCGATAAAGGCTTGCAATTAACATAACGCAGCATATAACTATGAGTGTACAGAGAAAGACTTACCCGGTTCTTCATCAGGGGTCGCTCATGCATGGAAGCCCCTTGTCTCACAGCCAGCAGCAGTCCGATTGGACTGCTAAGTCATTCTTTCTGAATGGCCTGATAGCCAAGCACAGGTGGTGGAGGGTGAGAAAAAACAAAAGCACTGCGTGTCATTCACAGGGTTTCACAGAGGCACCATTGGCATGTCGCCGAGTGTTTCACGGCTCAGGCCTCAGAGGAGGGGGCAGCCGGGGTGAAAAACTTAACTTATAAGTTGTTATAAGCTTGTTCAAAATCTAGCTTTGTATCCTGATATTTCTCTCTGGCAGAAAAAGATTAAAATTGCAGTATTTTCGCCTTTTTGATTAACTACGCAATGTGGAAGATAGAGCATACTGAACTGTTGACGTGCGTGACATTGTCAGAGGGCAGATGCTGTTATGTTTTATTCTAAGTATGGCCACTAGAGAGCGCTGCTGTCAAGAATATCAGCGAGCAGATCACCTTTATATATTACAGTTTTTCTCAGTCGCTTTGGTGCATTTCTCAGATCAGAATTGAAATTCTCAAAACTACCTGTTCAATCTTCACATCATTGTGTCGTTTGTGCCATCAAAAAAGCTGTTTCTCATTTCTTTGAACAAGTTGCAAATGCTTTGGTACATTCATGCAAATGATTATGTGCAATTCTCTACTCTTTCCTACATTATCAATTGCTTATATCATGTTGATCAAAATGTATTGTAATGGGTCTCTATTGAATAGTCTCACCCCCACAACATTTAGGCATTAGTTCATTGCATAAGTCTTTCCATGCAAAATGGTTGAACAAGTTGTCATAATATGTCAAGCACATTTCTGTACATTTCCATTAGACTTTTTTTCTAAATCTGTCCTGAATTGGTAAATTGCTACAAGGTGAATCTTGACTTTCTCTAAAGAAGGGAAATGTGTGAAGTGTTAGATCAGGCAACGATCAACCAGTTTACTGGAATAGCTCAAAGGTGCATCTCCTGATGAACCATGAACTGGCAAGTATATAGCTGGAGCACAACACAATGTTACATTGTATGAGAATGTGTGGCCCAACAGACAGGAACGTCAGGAGGTGTAGGATGACTGCACTGTAATCCCTACAGCAATGCATGTTTATATGTTATTTATTTCTTATTGCTTATGTTTATTTATTTATTTATTTTTATTTT
Organism: Gadus macrocephalus; assembly: GCF_031168955.1. NCBI lineage: Eukaryota > Metazoa > Chordata > Actinopteri > Gadiformes > Gadidae > Gadus > Gadus macrocephalus. Next base: position 16,112,768 of record NC_082389.1, read on the forward strand.
TTTTCCACAATGTCTTGTTTTTAAAAAAAAATATGATGACTATATGCTCTGTAAGGTGACCTTGGGTGTCTTGAAAGGCGCCTCTAAATGAAATGTATTATTATTATTATTATGTACAGTTTACCCTAAGGAGATTTTTTCTATGTTCACATTTCTAGCAATGACATGGTCTGTCAACAACTTACAGTACAGTCAAAGCGTAAATGTGAATCTTGTCCAGTCTCTTGCAATCAATCTCCCACATACACTAAGGTGTAACTTACAATTTACAATATTTGTCTTCAAAACTTCAGCCATAGTTTACATCAGAACATCCCTCCAGAGTACACTGTTATATTGACAACATGACTAAGCAATTTGACTGTCTTATCCGTACACAATGACACAAGGACTTGTCATTTTGATGGCACTGACATGTTCATTGACACAGATATTTACTTTTGAGAAACTAACTAAGGATTTTGAGCAAGAGACTTGCTTTTGCATGAAATCCAGGGTGTTTTGCTATTTGTACGAATTGTTTTGAGAAATGCACTTACTGTTTTGCAAATTTCAATTCTGATCGGAGAAATGTACCAAAGCGACTGAAAAAAAGTGTAATAGCTCAACAGGCCAGTGTCACTTTGACTGCAACAAAATAAAATCGTCAGGGTACTGCTCAGGAAGCGTGTGTTATTTATTCCTGTTCAAGAACAAGATAATGGCTGTAAGGATATGAATTGTGTTCAATTGTTATTAATATAGCTGCGTATTTTGACCTCAATGAAATGGTGACCTTGGCATCAAACGGCCGGCAGCGTGTCAGAAACATTTGCAGTAATCGACAGGATCATTGAAAATAGGCAGAGGTCCTCCTGCACGTCATGATCTGAATTCAGGAACACCGTCAGCGCCGCTCATGTCTCAAGGCGATGTATAAACAGACCGTGAACGCACAATTAGGATTAAAGATTTTGCTACAGTAGCTCTACGTTGGGGATGATGGGAGGCTGCTGGCTTTTTGAAGAGGGGCTTTAAATCCTGGTAAACAGGCTTAGCTGGTGGGAAATGGTGATGACTCATATATATTATGACACGTCATTTGTCTAAAAGGAGTCAAGTTTGTTTGTGTCTCAACTTTCAAATGAATTGTTACATAAACCTCACCCTGTTGCACGAGTAGACCTGCAGCGTGCAGTGACGGATGTGAATGCACTATGTGTATAGGATGCATTCACAATTCCCATCCGAACACTGAATGCATTATTATTGACTTAACCAGATGCCCAAACTGACCCAATTGTTTTGTGCTGTGTGTATAAATGTCCACATTTATCCTGTAGAATTTTTAATGCTGGGAAAAATCGTAATTTGCAAATGGTCCGGTCCGTCTGCCATTGGACGGTGACCAGGGTCCTTCTTGGACCCTGGTCCGGAGGCCCTACTATCATAACCATATGAAATCCATCTGCACTTCAAGTTATTACGGGATGTTTCTTTCCAAATCCAAATGGAGCCACTCATAAACAAAAGCCCTCCTAAATATGAACTTTCAGAAAGTTCCTTGTGGGAGGTATCCTAAACACACCTGTCCTCGTAGTTCTACTAAGTACCACTACGAGTTTCAGGCCACAGCGTCGAGAGGAAGCATTCAAGGGCAGGGCGACCACAACAGTGACTTTAAAAAGAAAACAAAAGAATATAAAGCTACGACGCCTTTGGCGAGAGAGCTGTGATTTAGACCATGTCCTTGTCCCCCTTCGGTCCTTATATAACGGGGGCGTTGTGCTCAGAGGACGGGGGGACTGTCCAGCAGCACCCAGTGGATATTGCTTGGTGCCCTCCATCAGTGAGGAGCACGGCAGAGCGTGAAACACCATTAGCGGCTGCAGCCTCTTCACAGGCCTGGGTGTTCTCCTTTCACAGTAGCACACTGTAAAAGACTCATATCCAGTTGGTGTACAAGGGAACCTGAGGACGTGTTCTGAAGATGATTGATTCATGCCTGGAAAATAGGTGGCATTACTTTTACAATTTAGTCTTTCTACCTGCCTTGTTTAAATATGTAACCCTGGTTTTCTTTGCTGAATGGTTGAATCTTTCTGCCATCGGGTGGTGGAAGGGGTTAATTTTTTTTACCCTGTTAGTAAAATGCTTCATTTTATTCACATGCTAACAGATGAGCTCTGTGAGGGATGGCTGAACATCGAGTTTGGGAGGACGATAGGATGCTATAGGGTCAGGAAATGATGAAGGAGATAAATTCTCTTGTGTCAGATAATCTTCTGTAAAGTACCTAAACACAGAGTTCAGCCAACTGAACATACTAAAAAGTAGATATCTTTGGTTTGCTAGTCAGAGTCCCTCAGCATGCTAATTGATATTCATAATGTTGACAAATCTACATTTTTCATTGAGGAGACGCTGGGGAGGCACTCATAATATACATAATCATTTTTAATTTGAATGCCAGGGACACACCTCTCACTTGAGTACAGGGAATATTCTCATATACCGTTATATCGCAGACATGCCTATCGAATAAATGCCTTGATATACAGTATATAAAAGTAATTCTTAAGTTGGACATATAAGTTGCATTCCTAGTAGATTGTGTCATTTTACATTATATTTAAGTGGCGAGCAGCACAGCAGCGTTATGAATATGGATGAGTTCTACATATTAACATAAAACACGTTATTTCCCTGACCCTGCTTGTTCCAGGTCAAGGCCATAGAGGGGAAACAGCTAGGGTGACATACCAGGCCATCATCAGGTGTTCCACGCACACACACACACACACACACACACACACACACACACACACACACACACACACACACACACACACACACACACACACACACAATGTTTAAATTAACATTTTGATTACAAGGCTCTTTATCTGAGAGTCATGTCGATCTATTGGTTGTTCAACACACCATTAGTGGGGGAAGGGTAGTATCGCAGGTGCGGTCGTTCAACTCCCAATCAAACAGTACCGGATTCGATTCCCAAATGACCCATCCCTGACCTGCTCCTGAGTCACTATCCAAGTAAACTCTGGATACAGGCAATAATAACTAAATCTAAACCCCCAGAAAGTCTTCCAATTTCCAGAACTGATTTTATAAGATGCCTTTTGCTCCATGACATCAATCATGTATTCTCTCCCTGTGTTTAAAATCATTACCTATGAAATCCCAAAACTGTCTTTTTAATAATTTGATTAGTTACCATTTACTTTTTATTTGTGTGAAACCCAAATGTATGTTTGTTTTATGCTGCTTTCTTGGCTAGGGCTCCCTTGAAAAAATAGATTTGAACCGCAATGAGACTACCTGATTGAATAAAGGTTTAAAAAAAAAAATATGTCAGGGGTCAACCCCTCCCACAAACAGATAAACCATCCTACTGCGCCTCCTGCCCAGACCTAGCCACACATTACAGGGTTTGGATCGCAAAGAACAGAAACCTCTTCCCAACAACTGACCACCTGGAGAATCCAATCACGTCAGCCCTGTGGCTGACCGCCTTCCCTGTGGCTGACCGCCTTCCCTGTGGCTGACCGCCTTCCCTGTGGCTGACCGCCTTCCCCAGCCCAAACCTCTGAACTAAAACCGCCCCATCCTCTCCCTGCAGCACTGGGACTCTTTCTTTCCTTCACTCTGATTTATCTCTATCTCTGCATAGCCTTTGATCTCCCAGAGACCGCTAAATGTAACCGACGTGACCACAAGTGCTAGCCCTACCAGGGTTTGCCGGGGGGTGGGGCTGGATGAGGTGACTCTGTGTATTTCTGGACCCATGGGGAGGGGGGAGGGGGGGGGGGGGGGGGGGAATTCAAGCACCGCCACCACAGAGGTGGATGACTCAAGGAGAGAGAAAGAGACTTAGAAAGGAAGCAGAGACAGACAGAGAGAGAGAGAGAGAGAGAGAGAGAGAGAGAGAGAGAGAGAGAGAGAGAGAGAGAGAGAGAGAGAGAGAGAGAGAGAGAGAGAGAGAGAGAGAGAGAGAGAGAGAGAGAGAGAGAGAGAGAGAGAGAGAGAGCAAACAACAGAGTTGCAGGCATGGCATTCTGTGTGACCTGGCATCCGCCTGCACTCAGCGGACCACTAGATGATCGGCAAACATTAAGGAGAGGAGGAAAGAGGAGATTGGGTAACAGAAGATGACGCGATGGATCGAAAGATTTCCATCACCCTCAGCCCCCAGCTCTTTGCTTTTACTTCAGTCGATCCTCGCTTTGCAGGGTTGAGCCCTTGTGCCTTTGTTGGAGATAGACGGCGTAATGGGCTAGAGAGACGCAGGATGGAAGGACAGCCAGATGTATGAAATTGCCCTAAAAAACAATAAGAGCCCTGTCGGCTCAGTTCACTCAATGTAGTTTTTGTTCATTTACATAATCTTCTTGTCGGGCAAAGACCAGATAGGCCTCACAGTTCTTGAATATTCTGAGGATGTGGATTATTGTACATTAATGTGCAATGTAATTGTAATCTTTTTGCTCTCCCTCTTTCTTTCTTTTCCTCTCTCTCTCTCTCTCTCTCCCCCCCCTCTCCCCCTCCCTCTCCCTCCCTCTCCCACACTGTGTGTGTGTGTCTCTCTCTCTCAGGCATTGTGTCTCTGGGCTGTGTTTTATTGATGGAGTAATTTGCCCTGAGATTGTAGTGCGCTCTCTTGGGTGCTGTGTGTATTAATTACCATCTATTCATCTGCGGCTGTTCAGCCTCTCCGAGCGCTCCAGAGCGATGGTTCCAGGCCGCCGCTTCACAGCAGCTGTCACGGCCCCGCAGCTCAGACACAAGGGGTGGGTGCATCTGTAGCAGAGACCAGGGTTCCGGGGGGGCTCGTCTACCCGGCTATTTGTCTCTCTCGCGCCGCCAGTGTGATTTAAAGCTGCTACTTCAGTGATCCCACAACGACATCCTGACATTTGAGGGAAGAGAGAAAACAGATAAGCAATAAGTACTTTTGGGGTGGGTTTTGCAGGAGTGGTTGCCCGTGCGCTGCGCATGCACGCATGCACCCATGCACGCATGCACGCAGATAACCACACGCGCACTGCTGCGTACGCACACACACATGCATTGTATGCTTGCACTGCTGTATACACACACATGCACACAGACGCACATGTATGTACTACACATACATTCATACATATGCACACACACAGACACACGCACACACACACACACACACACGCACACACACACACACACACACACACACACACACACACACACACACACACACACACACACACACACACACACACACACACACACACAGAAACATAAATACACAAAGACTCACACACCCAGGCACAGGCTCACACAGCACACTGAGATGCATGTGTGTAAGCTAAAGCCTAGTGGATATTTTCACATCAAAAAAAGGTAGTGACAAAAATGTCGACAATGATTTGGGCAAAAGTCACCTTCGAATGAAAAGAAAATTGAGGGCTGTTGAAAGCCTGCTCCTTCAAATTAAATTTGAAATTTTTCATCCATTCATTGCACTCTCTCTCTCTCTCTCCTCTCTCTCTCTCTCTCTCTCTCTCTCTCTCTCTCTCTCTCTCTCTCTCTCTCTCTCTCTCTCTCTCTCTCTCTCTATTTCTCTCTCTCTCTCTCTCTCTCTCTCTCTCTCTCTCTCTCTCTCTCTATCTGCATAGGTACATGGATCTTTGTGGTTGTGCAGTTTTGTGTGCATGCTTGGCAATAATCAATAACTCATTCCGGTTTCAGTCAGAATTGATGAATTTACAATCAATTCAAAAGCAAGCATTTTGGTTAAAATGGTGGAAGAGGGAGAACAAGATAGATGGAGCCATTAGAGGAATTTACT
>NC_082389.1:16118697-16138445 GCF_031168955.1 Gadus macrocephalus
GGTATTCAGTGTTTATGCAATGCACGCCCCTACACGTCATCATCTGCCTGTTTTCTTCCTCTTATCGAGTTCAGAGTGGGGAAATGTAAATGGTGTTTTGCATTTGAGAGATGTAATCCTTGGCTTGGTGAAAAGGCTGGAACTGTGCATTTAGTTATGGCTTGTGTTAAGATCTGTAGCTAAGATATTAATATCTGGGTGTTTAGATTATTTCTGTAATGCATTGGCATGCGTCCATGTTTTCCCCTCCCTTTGTGTGAAGGAGTGAATCTTTATCCAGTTTATGATTCAACATGGCACAAATACTGTAGTCATAGTTTGTTAGGGCGGTTGTGGTTTGTTTTCTTGTATGCATAATATTCATTTTTGCATGATTGAGAATAACTGGCCATGTGTGCGTGCATGTGCGTGTACGTGTATGTGTGTGTGTGTGTGTTCATGTGTGCATGTGCACGGCCACCTGCTGCTGCTGATGGCAGTGCGATCAATACGGCCCGGTCCACGCCGTGAGTCTAGGTGCCCCTCGCCGGAGAGCCAGGCACCTCATTAACATGACATCACCCTTCCTATTTACATTTCTTCCCCATGCGGCAATTAATGCAAACCCAGCCCTCGTTGATCACCGTCCCCTTCCATGTAGGCGAGAAGGCGCTTCAAAATGCACAAAGGGGCCCTGCCCAACACTTGTTGCACATTTGTTGGTCCATTATTCAATGATTGAAAGTTATTTCCTCAGAGGACGACCTCCAAGTGGTCAACATGCTCTTAAAAAATGACCATGCTACTGGAAGAGATGAAGGGGGGTTACACACGCACACCACACACACACACACACACACACACACACATACATAGACTCAAACACACACACACACACATACATAGACTCAAACACACACACACAAACACACACACACACACATAGACTCAAACACACACACACACACACACACACACACACACACACACACACACACACACACACACACACACACACACACACACAGACTCAGACGCACACACAAACACAGAAGGAGGGCTAGGCTGGCTATGGATTGCTCCACTCCGGCTGATGCACTGCGTGCTCCAACGTAGGGGCTCCTTCAGAACAGCCAGGCCCATCACGTCAGCTGTCACGTGCGCCGGCCCGGCCCGGGGCCTCAGCTGGTAAATGGTCATGCCGCCTAAAGAAGGCCGACCGGAGGCAGACATCATCCATCCTCTGTCAGCCGCATTCCCCCCTCGTCCTGGGAATAGCACTCTCCATCACTTAGCCTTCCCCCATCAGAGCCTCTGATTGGCTTATTATAGGCTGTCCAGCACAAAGGAAGAATAGGCTAGGCTTCGCTGCGCACGTCATTGCGGTGTGCGTGTGTGCGTGTGCGTGTGCGTGTGTGTGTGTGTGCGCGCGGGGTGCATGCCTGTATGTGTGTACCGAACTCACACACACACACACACACACACATAACACACACACAACCACACACAGACAGGTGTGAATTCTTCACCTCCTGTTCTCTCGCTGCCTCTTGCTCTCTCTCTAAGTCTCCCACCTCCTGTGTCTCTTGTTCTCTCACACGCTTGCCGTTCTCTGTCGGATCGCACGCCATGCAGGCGCTTTGCGAGCCTCAAACACCCGAGGACGCGGGAGACCCCGGGAGGAGCGCCAGTGGACTGCGACGGCGCCACGTTAAACCTCCGCGCAGCCTTGTCACCTTAAAGAACACGGAAACAAGCCGGTCTCCTCACACCAAGTCACAGCGGCGGGTGGGCGGGTGGGCGGGTGGGCGAGTGGGTGGGTTGGTGCAGCAGTTGGGTTATTCTGGATATGTAGGTTGCCGTGTTACATCACCTGAGCTAGGTTCACAGTGCTGACACTCGCGCACACGCACACGCACACTCACACACACACACGCGCAGATGCAGACGCGCACATCACACAAGAGGTATTAGCAGCTGTTCCAGGAAGCAGCAGTGGATCCCTGCGTCCCCCCCAACGCCGTCTCTTTCCCGGGTGGACTGACTCTCGTGTTCCTCTCCGATCACCTGACCTTCATCCGGACCTGGGATGTAAAACCCTGCCTGTCTCAGCGGGGCCGAGCGGGGTCAGAGGCCGCGCCCCTTGTTTATCAGGCTGGGACCAGACTGCGAAGGGACCGTGACAGAGACAGAGACACAGGTGCGTCTCCGCAGTGCGCTGGGATAACCCCAGCCCGGGGCACCGGGGCAGGGCCTGGTGTCTCTCCTGATAAGCAGAGGTACAGAAGAACAGGATGAGTCGAGACGGAGAGGGTGGGAGAGGGGGGAGGAAGAAGAAGAGAGGGGGGGGGGGGGGGGGGGGGGGGAGGAAGGCACGCAGAGAAAATCATAATAGGACAGGATGCGGAGGTTGAGATTAAAGGTTAGGCAATGTTTGTTGCTGCGCATATGGGGTGTGCGTGCGATAAGGTGTAAATGTAAGGCTTAGTTTAACATACACACCCAAGGCCGTCCACTGACACTGCACTTTGCTGTTCCTTGCTCAAATATACTAAACTGTACAGTATAATACTACGCTACCTTGTACTACTAGGAGGGACGTCTATACTGTATCATACTACAGTACATGACACTGTACTACTTTGTACCGTACTGTGTGCGCGCCTGCGCGGCGGTCTATAAATGTCATTATTCACCGTCATCCTCCTTACCTCTGGCATACATTCATTACATCACCTTTTAATAGCCTCACCTTGCTTTCACTTTCATCTCTTTATAATCTGTCCTCGGTGCCTTCTGACATGGTCACACTGCTCCACTTCCACTCCTCTCTCTCGCCTGCCAGCGAGCCTCCTCTCCCCCCTGTAGGTCTTGGTCCCTGGGGTGTCTGTCCTCCCCCCCCCCCCCCCCCACCCCCCCCGGTGTCCCTGACCTCACCCCTCAGTCGTACACCTCCTTGACCTGCGGAGGTGACCTACCCTTGCAGAATAAGGGATGAATGTCATTGTTTAAGGGTAAGGGAGATAGATAGGGTGTTATTCTACGAGTGCAGCCAGTACACACCTGTGTGTGTGTGTGTGTGTGTGTGTGTGTGTGTGTGTGTGTGTGTGTGTGTTTGCCTGTGTGTGCCGTTTTTCAGTGGCGCTTGTAGGCATGAGTGTGTGTGTGTTTGTGATAGTGTATCTGTGGGTGTCTGTGAGGACCTCATGTGCGTGCGAGTGTGTGTGTGCGTGTGTGTGTTTGTCTGTGTCAGGGGACTGAGCCGTAACCGAGGTGATTAATACCCTTCCTCCTCTCCCTCAGATCAAACATCCCATAAGGGGCGGGTCTCACAGGGATAGGAAGTGGGGCAACAGGACACAGGTAGTAAGATATTCTTGCTATTGATCAATGTGGGCAGGCTAGTCCAGGGGTTGTCCCAGCTGAGAGGGCCTGGGTTCAACCCCCATGTCCAGTCCACCCTCCCCGTAGGGACCCACAAACAACAGATCTACCGGATCGTTCTTTCTCTGTACACCAAAGGAAATGACTTTCACTTTGGCTAAAAGTGTGCGCTGACTGACTGAACACTTAGTATACTTAATTCCCGGGCTGTCCGGTGGATGACTGCGGAGCAGCGGGGGGGTAATCAGTATTCTCTCCCTTAAGTATTCTCTCCCTTCTGCAACAATTGACATCCTAATGGTTAAGCTGAAGCACCACTGGACCTACCCACCTAGTTCAGCCACCTGCCGCGGCATGGAGCCGGGCAGGCTACCATGAATACTAAGTAGCTGTGGCTGGCCACCGCACTCATCACCACGGACCTGTTTAGTATACGTTGAGGCTTGTGTGTGGTTTAATAAGGGAGAGGGAGAGAATGTTTTTATTTTAATGTAACCTCTGGTCGGGCTCAAGGTTAATTTCCTGCTTTACCATTGAGCCGGCAGAAGGAAGACAGGTATGTGTGTGTGTGTGTGTGTGTGTGTGTGTGTGTGTGTGTGTGTGTGTGTGTGTGTTTGTGTGTTTGTGTGTTAGTAAATATAATATATATGAATAATGAAACAGTTTTGCTCAGCCATTGACATCCATTCTATCACAATCTAGAGCTGGTTTCAACTAGTCTCGCAAAGCCAGACCAAACTACAGCAAGTAGAATGTAGAATAGTTTCAACTCACCCTCTGGTGCATTCTGAAATCGGACAGTTGGCGAGCCATTGACATCCATTCTATCCCAAACACGCTCCATGCAGCCCCCATCGCTGTCTATTTGCTCTCCAACACAAGCGCGTACAAACTGACCCGGCTTGGCAGTTTTCTCCAATAGCTAGCATAAACAAACAAATCCATAGGTTTCGATTATGTGTTTACACACCGGCGTGCGTGCCCACGGACTCAGAGACGGAGCGTCGTGGAGCAGGAACTCTTGAATGTTAAATGTCCTGCTCATGAGCACGGTGGTTTCGTTATTGCTTCGACTCATCGGGTGGAACGGAATAACTCTGCGGGGGGAAAAGAAAAATGTGTGTTCAGTTAACTTTGTCTCGTTCTACGTGCATCCATGCAGCGGCGAACCGAGCACTTCATTTTGTTTCAAAAGTGAGTGCTTAGGCTGCGGCCCAATTAGTAAAAGAACACCCCCCTCCTACGCTTACCCTCGCGACTTATTCATATGTTGCTCTGCCCAGAATTCAGAATTATCCCACTGCCTATAACACAGCCACTATCTTGCCTCAGGATTCAAACTGCGCACCCAAGTCTCTGTGAGCATATGCAGTGGCACAAGGACACAGGATCTGAACTAGTAAGGATTTGATCGTTTGTAGGCACTGGAAGATTGAACTACCGAGCCTGGGCAGTGACTGGTGTTGGGTAAACGTAGATACAGCTAGGACAGCTGCTAAATATTAGTTTGGGAAATTATGGATATCAATGGTTCGCCAACAGCCCAGGTTCGGAATGCACAAATCAGCCAAATCCTATAACGCTGCCGATTTTAACTTAATGCAGCAAACTGAAGATACATAGCTTCTCACTATACTTGGAAAACATTTTTTTAAACACAAAGCACACAGCTTTAGGGGAAAGACAATATGACAACCCCTCCATTCAATAGTGCACCCCAGCTTTGATGGAGAAAAGAATAAACAAGGATACTAAATGGGCCTGCAGCCCCCCTCTCCACACGCAGAGCGTACACACCTGCTGACCCAATCACCTGGACCGTGGGGGGGGGGGGGGGACGCCCATTGGCTTTGAGGAATTGGCCCAGCTGTCAGTCCGTGTCTGTGTCTGTTTTTTTGAATATTTGTGTGCGTTTGTGCGCGTGTCTGTTTGTGCGGTTATGTGTGTGTGCGTGTGTCTGTGTGAGTGTGTCTGTTTGTGTAGTTATTTGTGTGCATTTGTGTGTGTGTGTGTGTGTGTGTGTGTGTGTGTGTGTGTGTGTGTGTGTGTGTGTGTGTGTGTGTGCGTGCGTGCGTGCGTGCGTGCGTGCGTGCGTGCGTGCGTGCGTGCGTGCGTGCGTGCGTGCGTGCGTGCGTGCGTGTGTGTGTGTGTGTGCATGTGTGATAATGTCCGATTGTTGAGGGCAAAGGACGCACCGGGCAGTGAGTGGAAGTGGAAATTAATTACAATTTCTTTCTCTACCTTTTTTCTCTCCCCCCCTCAGAGGCAGCGATCAGGGGGTCAGGAGCTGCAGCAACGATAATGAGAGCATCGGAGAGAGGGATGAGAGAGTAGCAAGGGGTGTCGCAGAGGGCGGGAGAGGGGGATTATGGAGGAGGGAGAGAGAGAGAGCGAGGGGAGAGAGGAAATAGGTAGTGTGGCGGAGAGGTTTAGAGAGGGAGGTATTGTGATGGGGTGAAAGATTAATCACCACTCAATCCTGGGCAAACAGGCTATTGGATATAGTCCTGTCCATACTACAATACACGTTTGTGAGCGTGTGTGTGTGTGTGTGTGTGTGTGTGTGTGTGTGTGTGTGTGTGTCTGTGTCTGTGTGCGTGTGCGTGTGTGTGTGTTTGTGTGTGGATGTGTCTTTTCTTCTGTGGTTGCCCACGAACCTGAGTGTTTATTTTTTAACCCTTATATCTTTCCATACATATATATATAAATACGTTATTGCTGCTTTTTCCTGTTCTTTTTTCCCCTCATATATACACTTACCTCCCACACTATTACACAACAACAACAGCACTCTAATAAAAGTTAGGCACACTGCAAACCTGCCCTGAGGAGAAGCGGTCTTAATGCCTTGTTGAAGGGCAGTGCAGGGCGCTATTAACATAAGGGAGAGTATTTTTCACTAGCATCAGGCATGATCAATGCTCCCTCTCTGACCTTCCCACTTTCACTGCAGCGTTCATCTACAGAAGCTGTTCTCCTACTTCCACATGCGAGTGCGATTCATAGATTATCTTTCTGGAGACTGTTAGACAACAGGGTGGAGTTGATTGTTTTTTGCATTTTCTTCTTGTTCTGTTACCGTTCACACTGGACTTTGTTCGGCAACAAAAAAAAAAATCTGTCCATTGCAGACAGAAAAACAACAACTTTATGCAGTTTTTGTGGTTCTTCATTTTTCCTTTTATTTTCCTACAAATTTTAACTTGACCATTTGGCCGCTGAATAATTTGAAAACAGCAATTTTTGTGAGTGACCACAAGCATTTGCTTTATAGAGCCCAGACCATATTTCGATGAATGCTTTCACCTCCTGATTGCACTTGGTCTGACTGCGACTCATTTTAATCTCACAGTGTTTGTGCGTGGGTGTGTCTTTTTGTGTGTGTTTGTGTGTCCCTGTGTGTTTGTGTGTGTTGATGTCTGTGTGTGTGCCTGTGTTTGTGTGTGTATGTGTGCCTGTGAGTGTATGTCCATGATTGCCTGTTGTGTTTGTGTGTGTGGTTGTGTGTGCGCTAGAAACATTGCAGAAAGCCCAGAAAAAAGGAGTTTGTAGAGCACACAATGACACACTGAGCACACACAGGGCTCTGTTTTCCCAGGTGTGTGTGTGTGTGTGTGTGTGTGTGTGTGTGTGTGTGTGCGTGTGCGTGTGCGTGTGCGTGTGCGTGTGCGTGTGCGTGTGTGTGTGTGTGTGTGTGTGTGTGTGTGTGTGTATGTGTCGGTTCTCTGTCATTGGGTTTTCAATCAAGCCGTCACACTCTCAGTGCTGATGAGGTACAGCGGCGGTGTTGGGATGACTGATTCTCCACAACGCCCTATGAAACCCAAACACCGCCTCCACCTCAGTACTGTCCCTTCCCTCTCCTCCCTCCTCCCTCCTACATCTTACCTCCTCCCTCCTACCTCCTCCCTCTTCCCTCTTATCTCCTCCCTCCTACCTCCTCCCTCTTTCCTCTTCTCTCCTCCCTCTTTCCTCTTCTCTCCTCCCTCCTCCCTCCTCCCTCTTTCCTCTTCACTCCTCCCTCCTACATCCTCCCTCTTCCCTCTTCTCTCCTCCCTCCTACATCCTCCCTCTTCCCTCTTCTCTTCTCCCTCCTACATCCTCCCTCTTCCCTCTTTTATCCTCCCTCTTTTCCCTCCTCTCTCCTCTCTCTGCTCTTCTCTCCTCTCTCTTCACTCCTCGGTCTTCTCTCCTCTGGTACTTTGCTGTCCAAGTTCGGATCGATATCATGGGCGAAAGTTGAGTTTGCGCGACGGCGATAATAATGATAACTTCGAGTCACGAGAGGTACTCACAGCCCCCACACCGCCGACCCATGCCACCAGTCTGTTCAGGTGGTGCGCGGGGGCACCTCATGACTCCTAGACGCAACGCTGCCGCCAACAGGGACCGGTCTTTGTTCTTCTTCCACACACAGACCCACACATAGATACACACACACACACACACACAGATAAAACACACACAGACACACACTCACATACACATAGATACACGCACACACAGATGCACACAAACACACACACACACACACACACACACACACACACACACACACACACACACACACACACACACACACACACACACACACACACACACACACACACACACACACACACACACAAAGACAGACATACACATTAGCACTAGTTCAATAATAGATGCCGTTTGATGTATTTTTCTTTTCCTCCCCATAGGCGATGTGGTGCATTTCGCTCAAGAGCAATTCCTTAAATTTACACTGAGACGCCATGGAATGAGATATCTACACAAAATCGTTGACATGTTAAAGGAAGTGCCCTCTCTGTGCATGGCAAGATTCCAGTTCCTGCTCCCCACTTAAGCGGACTTGTGATTAATTATGTTAGCTAATTAGCATACATTTAGTTTGCCATAACACAATCAAAATCCCTTCAAGGAATTTTTATTAATTTTTAATATTTTTTTATTAATGTAATCATAGATCATGTGAATCAAATTGTGTCTTTTGAAGCTTTGCTCCTGCTTCTGCATTTGAACCAAGTTTCGTAGTTTCCATCCATGGGGTCGGCCGGGGCTTATCGTTTGACCTCACAGCAAACTCTTGCGCCCACTAGGGGCGAGTTGGCCCCAAACATTAAGGAGACCTGCTCCCTAGGAATACAACTGGGGTCAAAATGTTAAAACTGAGGCTAAGCAAAAAAGGCTGAGAATAAGCATTACCATGCTGGAATAATAGTAATACCTAAACCCTAGAATAACAATAGATATCCACAGATACTCTGTGAATTCCTAATAAGAGTAGCTGTCAGGGATATGGTTTATTTCCGGGATTTTCTTGTCTTCAAGCATTTATTAGGTATTTTAGCCTCCGCTAACGAGGACAGAAAGTATTGTTTATATTGTACGTACCTTGCTAACTGTATTAGGATATGCCAATCAGCGTGCGAGATGGCCACTGTGGGGGGGTAGCAGTGCTCCTATGCCCCGTCATTGCGAAGGCTGATTTATCTATGCATTTATCAATTGACACATAGGCCTATCAATCACAACTACAAGTCACGCAGTGTTGCTGTAGCGAGTTAAACAGTGGAGAACTCCGCTCTGTGCATATGGCGATGTGTGTCTGACACAAAAACAAGAACACTAATGTGTTTAGTTTTATATTATAGACGATTGTACCAAGGACATTAACATCTTTAACTTCTCTTCATTAATTATATCATATTAAAAAACAATTATGAATCACAATGTACTCAACTCTGTGTATGGTAATGTGTCTCGTTAAAACACATGCATGAGTTAATTTTATAGGCTATAGGCAACACTGGAATAATTATGAATGAATTTTGATTTGATTTGAATTATTTGGAATAAAGACATATCCAAGTGATATAAGAAAAACATGACAAAGTGCTAGCACTTATTTCCATCATGGTCCCTGATGTTACAAGACAGGACATATATCCGCATCAAACAAAACATGAATGAGTAATAACGAAACATGCAGTTGAGAACTCCATTCTGCGAGTATGACACAATAACACACACACTTATTGTATTTACTTGTACATTACACTTAAATTGACGCTTAGGGCATTTAGCAGATGCCTTAATCCAAAGCGACATATACTAGCGACAACAACTACATTTGTCTGAAGAAAGAGAAACAACAATATTTCGCTGTCGGTACAGTAAAGTAATATTATATATTATAAGGTAGAACATCAATATAATAGTCTTTGGTTAAATTAGATTGATTCTTTAGAGACATTTAGTAGAAGTGTGTGGTTTCAGACAGACTAGGGCAGGCCGAGATGAGGAGCTCAGTTCACCGTTACCACGCTGCCCCTCTCATGCTCCTTAATCCCAACAGCTGGTTGCACTGCTATCTGCTGGAGCTGGCTCTGGACGGCAGCTCTGTGGACCTCAGGCCCTGCCGTCGCCCTCGTGGGCCCCGCCTTCCTGGGCACGTCATCTTGCGTCTTTTTTTCGATCTCTCGGGGAAGGGGGCTCGCATTCGTTGTTTCCAGCAAAGATGGGCGCTCATGTCCTTTATCCTGCGAGTCGTTTGGGGAACCTCTGTGATGAAGCCATGTGTGAAGACATTTAATGAAGTTCCTCATCCCCGCACTCATCTGGTAACCTGGTGTGGATGCACATCCCAGAGTCAGAAACGAGTGATGAGGAAGATGATGTGCAGGGGATAAAGGCCTGCTCCCCACCCATCTGCATTCATTGACGCCGGTTACATCCCTGGAGCCTGGCGGAGCCAGCAGAGCCAAGCGGGTGGAGCATGCTACAAAATACAGAGAAATCCCAGAAGAAGACGCTTGATACACCCACTGGGTGGGGCTGGGTGCGGCGTAGGCGGGGGGTATATTCCAGTCACAAATAATTGGATTGTCTTTGATTCCTTTTTTATTCATTTGATGTTCATTAAGGCAACGCAGAGGAGCGTTGTCAACCCCACACATATGAACACACAGATTATTGTCGTAAAAAAAACACAAACTCAATTTCAAAAATAACAAGATATCAGGGAGAATACCAAGTTTCTCCCACATATCTCTCTGTCTCACTCACTCAGTCACCCTCTCCCTCTCACACTCTCAAGCTATGATGTGGAAATAAACGCAGCGTCCAACCAATACCACAGTTGGGCTGTTAAAACTCAATTCCGCTTCAGTGGAGATGGCAATACACCCCATAAATGGTTGGAATCTCTCAATGTTTCTTATAACCCATATGGCTCTGGGCGTCTGTATGAAGCAATATTACTGGATCCAGTGTGACAGATGCCCTGTTCCCTGTGTGAGTGCTTACCAATCGCTTCACAGGCAGGATGCCCTCTGCTGTCTTTCTTTATTTCTTCCACACTTTTGATCGTGACATTTTATTGAGATGAAGGCAATCAACCTTCCTCCCGCGTCTCTCTACCCCTCAATATACAGCCACGCGTGTGTGTGTATATGCGCATGGGGAAAACACACACACAAGCAGGAGCGGACACACTCGAACGCACGCGCACTGACAATTTTGGGGTTTATGAGGCGAAGCCAGAGTAGTTAGCGGTTTGTATGGCGTTGCTATGGTAATAGGAGATGGATTCCTTGGACAGGCTCTGGATTAATTGCAACAGACATTCCAATTAACATATTCTCTGGTCTCACTTAGCATGTCAGTTAGGATTGCAGACCTCTGTTCCCGGGACTTCAACAAAGGCAAAAAATGCATCACCATGTTTGACTAGATCGTTGGTTTGAATTTATAGCACATGACCCTAAAAATATTTGCCCCCTCAAAACACATAAGCTGTTATGCTTTGATTTAAACAAAAATATACATATATTTACTGTGCCATTTACTGCGTATAAAAATCATTCATAACCTGTTCTAGATCTGTCACCGACGGACGTACGGTTTGGAACCGACATGACATAGCTCCTTGTTAGTGTAGCTTAACGGGGAATGCTGTAGGTTGACATCTGTGTGGCTGACGACAGAGCCGCCAATGCCTTGAAGCCACTGCGCAAGCTCTCCCAGCGATGACCGCCTCGTTCTCCTTCAGCGCGTGACGGCGCGACAGTCGGACCGAGGAGGGGGAAACAGGTGGGGTTCCGGGATATTTAAGCCTTTCTAAATTCTCCTTCAACCGGGGGGGCTGGAAAAGCTCACTCATAAAACAACACATGCAAACGAGCTTTTAAGCTGTCTTCAGCGGAGCTCCATTCTCCAGAGCTACCTCATTTAGCCTCCTTGATCCCCCCCCGCTTAAGCCGGGGATCCAGACGGACTTTAGTGGGCTCAAGGCGGGGTACCGGAGAACCGGGAGTCGTTTGCAACTGTGATGGAATGCCGTGTTTTTCCGGTCCACCGCTGGTGTGTCTGATTCAGGCCTGAAATACATCAGTTGACTGGCAGCCATGGCCCGCTGGCACCCTGAGGGAGTCTCTGAATAATAAATACCAGTGCGGGCCTCACACGCTCCCAATATCGTTTTGGAAGGGAGATTCTATCATTGATTTGGATATGATTGTTATTTTTTGGCCGATTAACATGATGATGATTGTTATTGTAGTGATAATGAGCAATAGCGGCCGTAGTAGCGGTAGTGTTAGTATTTTTTTGTTGTTGATGTTAATCTCATAGTCATAATTATAAATGCAATACAGTTCCCTTCATAGAGATGTGTGAACGTGTTTTGTTTTCTGTCCGTATCAGTAATAATGATGTCACTCTCGTGTGAGATCCGTGTGTGTGTATTCTGGGTACTAGTGAGGTATCTTGGAGATTTGTGTTACCATGGTTTTCCATGTTTTGATGGCTGTTATATAATGCTATTGGTGGCTGGTTGCTGGGAGAAATGAACACACGCACACACATTCAGACACACGGACACACGCACTTGCACATTCACACACAAATGCATGAACACTCACACGGACACACGCACACACACGCGTACACACGGACACACTTTGTGTCAGTAAATGTTACTTGCCACCCCCACATCCTTGTCCTCTCTGGAAGAGAGCAGCCTGAGGAAAAACAACAACTCCTCTCACATCCTCTCTCTCCCTCTCCTTCTCCCTCTCCCTCTCTCTCTCTCTCTCTCTCTCTCTCTCTCTCTCTCTCTCTCTCTCTCTCTCTCCCCCTCTCCCTCTCTCCCTCTCCTTTCTCCTTTCTCCCCCTCTTCTCCAGCAATCCCTCATCACCTCACACTCCATATCATTTGTACCCTTCCACTCATTGTGAGAAATCTGGCTGAAAAAAACATGGCTCCTCTCATTCTGCACTACAACTCTCCCCGCGTCCACTTCACCTCTCTTTACTCATATCATTATTGATTTTCCAGGGGGCCTCTTCTGCCACAACACCTGATCTCTTAATTTACCCTCACTCTCTCTCTGTGTTGCTCTCTCTCTCGCTCTTGCTTTCTCTCTCTTCCTCTCTCTTCCTCTATCTGTCTCTCTATCTCTATCGCTCTCTCCTTACCGCCATCTTTCCATCTCATTACCAGCCTGGGTCCGTTGACCTGCCAACAACACAAACACACACGCACAAACATACGCACACGCACACACACACACACACACACACACACACACACACACACACACACGCACACGCACACGCACACACACACACACACACACACACACACACACACACACACACACACACACACACACACATTTACAGTACACAAACACACATACACACAACACACATATACCACACACACAAACACACACACACACACTCTCACACTCTCTCATCTTTCATTTCCACACCTCTTTCTATTTCCGTCAAAAACATAACTTATTTATCCCCAAAGCTGACTGCCACCTTCTATCAATTCTCTGCCATACCTCTCCTTCAGAAAACTTGTTTAGTTTTGTTACCAATCCTTTTCATTCTGCATAAATGTCACCAGGAGTATGTATGTATGTATTAATATACAGTGTATCCCCGTCTATTGAGGATAAGCATTCTCAGCATTTCTTGAAACCAATATCGCACCCATCGGCCATCCTCAATACTCTTTCTAATGCATTCCAGAAAACCTCTCTACCCGAGTCAGATTCTCTCCAGGGTAGATGTTCCCTGGCCCCCGCGTGCCCTTATACCTCGGTGTCAGAGGCAGTCTCAAACAGCCCTTCTCCAGTCGGACCGCAGCGGAGGCAGTCCTCGTCCGACATCTCAGGAACACTGGAGCATAAGGAGTGCGTTTCTCCTCGTACGCTAGCTGCTGGGGCTGCCTCGTCTCCGGTGACCGGCACGCGGCCGTTGCGTCGTGTGTGAAATCCTCCTACCTTTATGTCCTCCGGCTCTGACTGGGCCTACGTGCGATGAGTAATAACCTTATGAGAAGTGATATGCAACATATTCCACGCCACCCCGCTGTCATTCCCTTCCACACGGCACCCGAGAAGGCCTCTTCTACAAAGGCACATTTCTGTTGTGATGATTATTTTGCGTTGCTGGAATGAAACCCCCACTCCATGAGATAATTGGTGCCTGGCGTGCATTGCACTGTGAGCTATCATCCCACTGTGGCGGGGGAAAGAAGTGCTGAGACTAAGGAGTGTGTCTTTCATTTCACGGGCTGTACCTTATTAGCCGGGGGAAACTTGCACCTCGTGTCTACTGTGTTTCTCAAGGCAACATTTTTAACTAGCTTTATATATGTACGGGTTGCAGAAGCGAGCAATTGATTCTGTATCTGTACCCAGCCAGCGTTTAACCCTGTGGGTGTGATCAGTCAACCACAACGCCATTTGTAACACCGCTTTTTTTCCCCACTGTGTTTTCCTTCTATTCCGCTCCCCCAGTCCCCCTCCCCCTCCCCCTCCCCCCCCCCCCTCACCCCACCCTCTTCATTCTGCCGCTTTACTTCTTTATCACTCCTGACTTCTCCATCTTTCTAATTCTGCCACATTCCAATTTGCTCACCCCCCCCCCTCACCCCCCTCCCTCCCCCCCTCTCCCTCCCCTCCCTCCCCCCCTCCCCTCATCCTCATCCCCCTCCCTCCCTCCCTCACCCCCCTCCCTTCCTCCCATCCCCTCACCCCCCTCCAATCCCCTCACACCCCTCCCTCCCTTCCCCTCCCTCCCTCACCCCCCTCCCTCCCTTCACCCGCTCTATCCCCTCCCAAAACCCCCGCCCTCCCCTCCTCCCCTCCCTCCCTCACCCCCCTCCCTCCCCTCCTCCCCTCCCTCCCATCCCCTCCCCCCCCCCTCCCTCCCCTCGCTCCACCCTGCCTCACCCGCTCCTCCGTCCTCTACCTTCATTGGGTTCACTTCATATCATCTCTTTTTGATATCCCTCCATCTGCCCATTACCCGTCTTCCCATCTGCTTTGTCTCCACCTTCTCCCCTTGGCTCCATCCTCTCCTTTCTCCAGCCACCGCCTCCCCCCCTCCCCCCCTCCCCCCCTCCCCACCTCCCTCCCTCCCGGCTTCTCCTCCTGCTCTACATCCTGCTCACGTCCGCGTCTGTTTCTACTGATAAGACACACACGCACACATGCACTTTGTCTCAAACACGCACACGCACCACATACACACACACACACACACGCACACGCACATGCACACACACACATACATACATCCATGCACACAAACAAACGCGCGCACACACACACACACACACACACACACACACACACACACACACACACACACACACACACACACACACACACACACACACACCTACATTTACACAAATGTACAGAAGTGATACGAGGGTTTCATTACCTACATAGTTAGCATCTCAGCTAACTACTAGCCCCCCCCTGGTCTTAATGTGCTCACTAATGAACATGTCATCACTGATCTATGGCGCTAAGCAACCTAGTATAGGATAGCGAATGGGGAAAGCTGGAGATAAAGGCATAGAGTGGGGCGGAGGAGAGAGCCGGTGACAGGCGTGTGTTTGTGGATGTGCAACTGGAAACAAATAAGTTATTACCTCGGTGTCACAGTCGGCTCAGGTACTGAGAGCAGCAAACAGGCCGGTCTATCAGACAGCACAGCAGTGACGCAGGGCCGTATTATGGCCGTCAGTCTCTCAGATATACGGCAGACAGTCCCTATCTGCCCCACTCCAAACCAGCAGACTCATTGTGTCCCCCCCCTGCCTGGTAGACACACAGAGATAACCTTTCATCTGGACGGGGAAGGAGGAGCGCTTTATGATTAGTATTGGTGTTGTTATTTGATGTATGAATTCAACTTTGTCTGGCGTGGTCGCATGATGAACTTTTCTTATTGCTGTTGTGGATATTTCCTGGTAACTTTCACAATTTTAATACATTTCAGCATTTCTTGGGCCAATTTTGCAACACAGTTTCTAAATTTTAGTGAGGCAATCGTTCTATGTATGTCGGTATTGATGAATACATTTATGGAGTCTACCTGTTTACTCAGTTTGATTGACAGTTAAAGCGTAGAAGCCAGAGCTATATTGGAACATGCCAGATTCCCCACCAATCAGTGCAGTTTCTTCTCCGGTTGAGACAAGCTATATTTAACCGCAGCATTGTTTGGTTTGCTCTTGGCGAAGATTGCACAACAGACCCTTTTTCCAAAATCCTGGAACAAACGCTGCGTCGGCTTAATTAAAATTGTTTGTGCCCATCCAAGTATCTGTATCGCTTTCCAGTTTGTGGCTGTTTCACATTGTAGAGTTTAGAACGCCGTTTGATTGGTTTAGGGTTACTCGTTGGGGAAATAGCTGCGGTCACCCGAGAAGACAGAGGTATTTTGTTGAGCCGGTCTATGCTGGGTGTTTATAATCCCACATGCCTCCTAACGCCTGTCTCCTCCATGCAGTGAAGTGTTGTGATGATGTCTCCCAGCCAAGAGTAATGAGCTAAAAAGACAAGGGAAAAAATAAGGGAAACCTTGATTCCAATTTCCTAGCTTAAGTGAAGTGCCCTTCCTTTCAGGTGCGTTGAACTCAGGTGTCACAAAAGGGAATTGGCAAATATCACAGTGACCATGATTAATTTTGTGAACTGAAATAAGCTGTTGGGCTTGTAGATAATAAAATATTAAACCATCAGATCTCATTCATCAAATCAGCACAGAACCGTAGCCATCTCTCTAATGAATAAATTAGATTCTTAACCTAAAAAAACTGTGAAAGTATTACCAGTCGCACTTCAATTTATCTAATGTGACAGTAAAGCCGCATTGGCCCAAGCGTCTTATAGTCCATTCAATCTAGATGATAATATCTATTGCCTAAGCTTTCTCTCCGTCTCCGCCTTCAACACAACCTAAAGCATATACCTTATCTCTTTTCATCCTAGTCATATGTCTACACTTGTAGAACACCCCATATATATTTGTCGGACAGCAGCAAGCACTCTTTGTATACTGTGCAAACGCAAAGCTGGGACTGCAAATATGCCCAACAGGTAAATATGCGGTTGGCCTTTTGTGTTTGTGTATCGGATTTTCCTGCTTACAGCAAGACACGCGATGAATGAAACAAATTAAGCTTGTAGTGCTTTGCCAGGGCCTGACATTCATGTTTGAACAGCGAGGGTTTAGGCGTTGAAGCCCAAGCTCCCTCTGCTTCTCTGACAACATGCATCTATAAACATGCACCTCAACAGCTACAGGACATATTGCACACAAGTTTACAAACTGGTGATGTGTGAAATTAACTCTGAAATAGCTAGGTTTTTTTTGTCATTTATACACAGGGTTGAACACAGTACTAGGTAAACACATCATGCCTCTGGTGTGTTTCACCCAAACGGCCATGATATTTCAACAGCAAATGATGAAAAATAGAGCAGGGTTAATAACCCAAGGAATTGAACGGCGATAGAGCTTCACTCCACACTTTCATTCACGCCATAAAATGTATCGCGAAAATGATGTAAAAATGTAACTACCAGAATCCTAGGACTTCTTCATTAAAGGGTACTGCGGCAGGAAAGAATGATCACCGCTACGCTTGCACACCAGCACAGAACCAGTTGCATGTGCGAGTGATCTGAGGAGCCCTTGTGACATAGTGATTTCACCGAGTGTCATCACTGCTGGGCAACAGTAATCCGATACACCCACCGCCACGGTAACTAGCTCGAGATGGGTGAGGATACATATTACCCTCAACACACGGCGCGGTTTACCTTGGATTACACTTGGATGGCCAACATTAAGTCCACATTAATCAGAGAGTAATGTAGAACAAAATGGTTTGAGTGCAGAATCCATTTTGTATTGATTAACGAGAGCTCCGATAACGCAATCATAGACGCTGGTGTCTTATTCAGGTTTGGCTGTTTGTGTGTGTGTGTATGTGTTTGTGTGTGCGTGTGTTTTTTGTGCATGTGTTCATCCATCCATCATAGCCATGCTCATGTTTAAGGGTTATATTGTTGACTCCGGTTCACTGAATTGTCTGAAAGTCAGGGGCTTGTTGCCCGACCCTTGACCTCTGGGCTAAAGTGCAGCCGCCTACCCTCCTGTGGTGATCTGGAAGCTGACCTTCAGGGCAGCCTACCTGGCAGCATCACATATGAGAGAATGGGGGGGGGGGGGGGGGGGGGGGGGGTCTGTGTGTTTCTATGCGTACTTGTGTGTGTGTGTGTGTGTTGGTGTCCTTGCATGTGGGTTCGTGTGCATGCTTGTGTGTGTTTTTTTTTTTTGCCTGTGTGTTTGTGTGTGGTTGTCTATATCCATGCATGTGTCTATGTGTTTGTGCCTGTGTGTCTTTGTGTGTGTGTGTGTGTGTGTGTGTGTGTGTGTGTGTGTGTGTGTGTGTGTGTGTGTGTGTGTGTGTGTGTGTGTGTGTGTGTGTGTGTGTGTGTGTGTGTGCGTGTGTGTGCGTGTGCGTGTGCGTGTGCATTGCTCTTGTGTAGTTAATTCCCTCTGTTGGGTGTTTGGAGCTCGCAAGCCAATGATCTGATAGAGCATGACATTGGAGCAGGACAGAAAATATCCATTCTCCCTCTCTCTCGCGCTCCCTTTCTCTCTGTCTTGCTCGCTCTTTCTCACTCCCCAGCCCTCCACTGTCTTCACATTTATCTTCGGCTGCCTGCTTGTTTATTTGCCTCTTTCCCTTCCACCAAATGCAGTTGGATAGCCACCACCACGCCAGCTTACACCTGTGGAAATACATACCTCAGTAGCAGACAGTGTTTGCAAATCTTTCATATCTTAACAAGATTCTGTCAATCCCATCGATGTAAAACCCTCTCTTTTTTACCTTCAGCTTCAGATGGCAATCATATTGTCAGCGTGTTTTATTATCCTCTCCACCTCATATATATATAAATAAAGAAGGAAATAAAAAAAACAATACAAAAGGGATATATATATATCACCACTATTCTTCCCCTTCACGCTTTCCTCCCCGCGCGCCGCTTTGGAGAGATTCCCTAAGCGGCGATGATGATGGCACAGGAATTGTGAAGCCAAACAGCCGGAGCGGTGGCACACAGACAGCCACTGAGGAGAAGGGAGGGGGCTTCGTGAGATGAAGATAGAGAGAGGGAGAGGGAGGGAGAGAGAGAGAGGGAGGGAGGGAGGGAGAGAGCGTGTTCAGTTAGTCGCTTAGCACCCCGAGCGAAGCGTGCACTGGGAAAGCGGGAGAGCGAAAGGCAACAGCTACGGCAGCAGCAGAGCCAGTACACTCCCCTTCTCTCTTCCCTCGTAATCTGGGCTCCGCGGAGGAGGGAGGCAGAGGGCACCGTGCCCCCCTGCTGAGGAGCACCGTCTCTGGGGACCCAACCCCGCACCAGCCCCTCCTGTGCCTGGATCAGCTCCGGCTTTTTTCTGTTGTTGTGGATAACGAGGAACGAGGCGTGAGAGGAGGTGTGTGTGCGTGTGTGCGTGCGTGCGTGCGTGCGTGCGTGCGTGTGCGTCCGTGTGTGTGTGTGTGTGTGTGTGTTTACACGCAAGCCACTGAGTGGCGAGGAGAGCGCGACAGAGATAGAAAGAGACAGGGAGGAGGAGCGAGCGAGCGGAACGAGTGGAGAGAAAGGCAAACGGGGATGAGTGGCAGGTTTGGCACGGCTGCCGATGCCAGGGTCTGAGCGTGAGGGAGGCAGGAACAGAGAGGAGGAGAGAGAGGGAGGGCGGCGCTAGAGAGACGCACAGAGCGAGGGGGAGAAGGAGAGAGAGCCGAGGAGTTTGAAGGCTGGCACGCTTGGATTCGGCACTGGCAACTTATGTGCAGACAGCGCGGGGAAGACAGGGACAACACAGACACACACACTTTCCCACCGAGAGCCGTGCCAATGAGGAGGAACCGCAGACCACACTCCAGTCCCGGGTACGTTACCGTACACCATACTCTGGCGTTGCATGGCGACGTGTAGCATGTATTTATGTATGTATGTAACAACACCGATTGGTCGTCCATGATC
>NC_082389.1:16138545-16161045 GCF_031168955.1 Gadus macrocephalus
AGAGAGGAAGAGAGAGATAGAGTGGTATAGAGAGAGAGAGGGAGGGAGAGAGAGATGGGATGGTGTTAAGGTGATTAGTCTGGTGGGTTGGCGATAGAGAGAGTTGATCAATAACCTATTGATCTCCCCTGGTGAGTGTCAGGGGGATAGTGGGAAAGAGAGAGAGGAGGGGGGGGGGGAAGAAAGGATAGGGAGGGGAGCGAGCCCTAGGTTGACTTTTAAAAATCCTTTACTCTGCAGATGACAAATAACCCGTTAGATTGGAAGAGAGCTGGAACACAAGTAGTACGGTGGCCCTGAAGTGCAAAACAAATTAGCAATAGCCAACCCACAAACAACAGCTCCCCAAAACACGGCCAACTCATAACTCAATAGCAAAACCTACAACTTAACAGCAAATTAGAAAACAAAACAGAAAGGGAAGAGTGTGTGCCCATAGTGACAA
This sequence comes from Gadus macrocephalus, assembly GCF_031168955.1. Classification (NCBI taxonomy): domain Eukaryota; kingdom Metazoa; phylum Chordata; class Actinopteri; order Gadiformes; family Gadidae; genus Gadus; species Gadus macrocephalus. The sequence continues at coordinate 16,138,991 of NC_082389.1, forward strand.
AGTTTCCTTGTCACCGATTGGTCACAGTGTCTACAAACATTAATCTAAACAAATATTGCCCATTATGTGGTGCTTGATTTATTAATATTCAGCAAAGCAATCCAACCCAAAGATATTCTGGCCAGCATAGTACAGAATAACAGAAACAATTATTTGATGGTGTTTAATAGTTTTGCGGTTGGGTGTGTAGTTTTATTATTTGTAGTTTGCTTTTCGTGTTTTCATTTAGTCGTGCTTTGGGTTTTGCTGTTGTGCATTTATCCTATTGTGTTGAGGGTGATGATGTTTGGTTGTGGGAGTTGTTGATTTATTCACCACTTCAGGCCCACACACAAACACGTATTTTTCTATCTTGCTCTTTCGCTCACACACACGCACACACATTCACACAAACGCACACCTTTATCTGAATCTAGCAAACATTTTTCCCCAATATCAATGATATGGCCCATGTTGCAGGTCCGTATTGCTGTAAAATCATTTCTGTAAGTAGTGTGGAGGGAAGGCTATTGAGTTATATGCAGCATAGCTCCTGAGTAGACTGTTGCTCACAAGTGTTCCTCAGGGCTGAGAAACTCAGTGAAGCCAGCCTTATCCAATACTTCCCCCTCAAGTCTTTCAAATGGTTTAGCAATCAGTCTATTAAAAAATGGAGGACAAAAACCAAAACACTTTGACGTGGTGTGCGATGCATACACAGTCCTTCCGCCTGTGCAATTAAATAACGATTGGGGCTAGGGTTTTTTTGTGTGAGGCTGGGTTATCGTCCTTTGGAAATAAATGATACTAGCATGAGTGAATGGAATCCACCCCAGTATGTGCTTTGGATGATAGCAATAGCTATAGCAATGACTATGGCATGTTCCCATTGTAGGATTTAATGTGTTTAATAAAGTCAGCATAAAAAACACAGCATGGATTTTTCTTGCAGCTGACCTCTCAATATCTTCCACATATTTAAAACACTTCAAAGCTACCTTTCTGAACAATCGGCCAACTATATTAAATAAGAGACAATAAAGGAGATCTATGGATTGCAAAAAAGGTAATAATAAAACAACTCCATAAGTATGACAGTGTGCATTATATAATAATTTTCTTTAAAGCTGATTCCCTTGATTCTGATCCATTCATATTGATGGGTGTCAGACTGTTTATATAAATCAGATTTATGTTTAGGGACAAACCTTAGTTCCTGCAAGCTTTTTATTAAGTTGTATTTGAAACGTAGAGAAGGCAAACATGTCTTTAACCCTATATATCTTTGAATGTTTTTACTAAACTATTAGGGGCATAGCAATATAACATATTTAATTCTACAAACCACATACGCGTGTGGGTATGTGCGTGTGTATTTATTTTCTTTCATACCCTATAATAATGTAAAGGTGGATGTGATTTACACAAAAGAGTATGAATGCCTAGTGGACCATGGCCTTTACACATGAATTTATCCATCGACAAATCATGTCCCTCACCCCTTCCAGGTGTACACTAGCTTAGGATAATAATTGCAAAAATATTGATACATCATAATATCACAAGTTTTGCGGCAAATCACACACATTCCAGGGAAGCCAAGGGCTACTCCAAAACGAATGGTCATAAAACAACCTGTGTATTTCCCCCTCATTCTGCCCCATTCCACAAACCAGACTGAACATGCTCTTAAACACAACATGCTAGAGAGCAGGGTTTTGTAAAGCAGCATCTGATGTACCCGGAGAGCTTGGGCCGAGGTGAGGTGGTGATGTCTGCACAATAAGGCTAGCACAGCACACCGCCCATTGCAGCAAATCCTCAGTAGAGAGCTGGAACAATCTGCCGGCAGGGAATGATGTATTGTTCCTGTACCAGGGACTGCTACTCAAACAGCCATTACCATTAAGGATAGCGCTGACGTCAAACCACACAACCCCGCATACACAGCAGAGGGCTTTATACTCATTGAATAATATATGCAAAAAATAATGAATAGATTTTGACATCAATCATGTTCACAAACCCCACGTTCTTATCCACTTTCCTTTTACTCACACATCTTTCAATGCACCTCTTTTGTTTTTCTACTATTGTCCTTCCTCTCTCTCTCTCTCTCTCTCTCTCTCTCTCTCTCACTCTCTCTCACTCTCTCACTCTCTCTCACTCTCTCTCCCCCTCCCTCCCTCCCTCCCTCCCTCCCTCCCTCCCTCCCTCCCTCCCTCCCTCCCTCCCTCCCTCTTTCTCTCTCTCTCTTTCCCTCTCTCTCTCTCTCTGTCTCTGTCTCTCTCTCTCTCTCTCTCTCTCTCTCTCTCTCTCTCTCTCTCTCTCTCTCTCTCTCTCTCTCCTTCCTGTGTCCTTCGCGGCGAGGTATTCGTCACCCTCTACCTCCACCTGCTATGCTTCGCCCTGCCCCCCACCGCAAGGCCCTGGCCCTCGCGCAGCCTCTCTAATGAATGTAGATATATTGACAGGTCGTGCTGCTGGGAGTGATAGATTATGGAGGGGGACGAGGGAACACGGGCGCGGATCTGAGCGTCCACACGGCCTCCTTCAGTGAGAACAACAGGGGGTGGGGGTGGAGGATGATCCTACCTGGGCTAAGGGTGCTACCCCGATGATCGGAGACTAGTTAGCACTTTATTAGATAGTTGTTTTGGTCTGTGGTTGTCCATCCTATTTCATGATTTCTTTATTTTTTAACAATAGAGGTAAAGGCTTGTTGTTAGGTTAAGAAGGATATTGATTATACTCACATCGCACGGTACGTTTTGGCTAAATCCAAAAATCACATAGACTACTGTGGTTTCATATTTATTTATTTGGCCAAGTAGGTAGGGCGCTTTAGACAGTATGAGATGGGTTTGGTGGTCAATACAGCAATTATATAGATGAGGGTATCAAAAGGGCAAATGATAGCCAATCAGTGAAGTGCTTTTACTGTCCTCTAGCCAAAGTTGACCTGCTGACCCCAGGTTATGACCCTTGGATCAAAGGTCACCAATCTAAGGTCAGAGGCCATTACAGTGCACTGGACAGAGAGCCGTTGCTATGGTTACCACACTGACCAAAGGATGGTTCGTTGTGGTGGTTGAATCCTAATGAAGAGGATATAGTGCATAGAATCATAGACAATTATTTTGATTGGCCTATTCAAATCTGGCACAACACTGATTTCTGTATCTTTTAGATTTTAAGTTAATATGATCTTTAAAAGTTAACTATATAAAGAAAATAGTACTTACATTCGTTTTCAACCCGTACGTAGAATGGGAGTTACACGGCGTCAAGTCTAATCGAGTCATTTCCAATCCTCTTTCGCCATCTAGTGGTAAAAGGGTGTTGTTTCTTTAGCTGGATTTGTATACAGCAAATGGATTAAGTTGCACTCTGAGAATTTCGATAATTTTAATAATATAAAGGAAAAATAGTGATCTTATATATTGATAATTCATGGATTGGGTTATAGGAAACGTTCAAAGATCTTAAGTCACTTTTGTCCCCGTTGCATTAATAGTGGATTTTACAAGTCTGTGTTTTACTCATGCTTTACTAACTATAGGGCTCTATACGTTCACTTAAATATTACATAATAGTATAATGGTTTAAGGTGTTATCAAAAAAAACTGGGCTTAATAATGTTTTTTTTCTATTTCTAGTGGTTTTCAGTATAATGAACGGAGGTAACGTATCTGCTTTATTTCTATTCTATTATTTAAACGTGCGATTACTGTAAATACATCCAATATTAATTTAAAACGGTGCTTTTTAAATCAAAAACCTGTTCTCGCGAGGTTTATCCGTTTTGCCAGCTGGGTTTGGGACGAGACTTCGCCGCGCCCCTAACCTTTTACCTGGCACTGTCTAAAGAGCTAGTGCACACCTGCCCATTGGAATATATGAACCAGCAAATCATATAGACTACAGACGTAGTATTAAAAAACAAAAAACAAGTCTTAAAGGCATCATTTGCGGTGCAGTCGGACATTGGCTGGTGATCTTGCTAAATGGTGTAACAGTTGGACTATCATGCAACAGCTAGCTAGCTGACGTTAGCTTGCTTAATGGCATTGGTGAGGCGATGGCTCTGGCTTATAAACCAGTTTTCTTGTGTGGTGTAGCTTAACGTGTGCGTTTTATAAAACAGGGACACGGTGCACGGTTATCACGGTGCACACTGTCTCGTTTGTTTTACTAGCAGCGCGTAACGACCCACTTTCTGTTTAATGATCAGTCAGCTGTTGAGCAGCGCTAGCCTACCAGCTAACAGTAGCCCCTTTCTGGCATTTACTAATACGGTAGGGGTCGCGTACAATTGAATCTCAGCTTTCATTGAATTAGCAGAAATTTCATATAACCCTGCTAAATCCGTCTTTGCAATTCGAGCGTATGTATCAACACTATGTACCTACGACACAAACGTAATTGGCCAATTAGTTTGTCTTGTAAGGTATTGACGAGCTATACTTTATGTACTGCAGAGTGATTAACATGCGTCCTTAAGTCTTCTAAATGTAATTTCCCAGAATGCCCTTTTCTTACAACACATCAGTTATAATCTACAAATCACTAATTATTAAGCTTATATTTCCCCTCATGTTTTTTTATTTTAGCAGGGGGAAAATTAATTACTACCTTCTGCCTGGACTTCGTATTCGAGAGCTATGGCCCCCAAAAAGAGACCCGGGCCCTTAACCATCGCGACCTCCGGGGATGGAATGTCAAGCTCTAACAACAGTGTTCTGGCATCTGAGTAAGTGGTTTGCTCACTAAATCTTTAACTCCTGAATCCATTCTCCTCAGTTAAATGTCACTATAGCCTTGACACATACATTCTTTCTCCATCGATCGTAATTTCTTAAATTCTTCAGGGCTAATTTAGAAGCACTTCAGAAGAAACTGGAGGAGTTGGATTTAGATGATCAGCAGAAAAAGAGGTTGGAGGCTTTCCTCACCCAGAAAGCCAAAGTAGGAGAGCTGAAAGATGACGACTTTCATCGCATCTGTGAGCTTGGGGCTGGTAACGGAGGGGTCGTGAACAAAGTTTGCCACAAACCTTCAGGCTATATTATGGCCCGAAAGGTAAGCAGCACAGAAATGGTTAACAGTAATTTACAATGTTGATTGTTTACATTTGAGCTTCGTGTTGACATGGAGTATTTCTGGGTGTGTGCGTGACATGTTAAAAATTAAATCAAATGACATTATCAAAATAGATTTGAGCCCATGCCAATAATATCCCTTGTATCCACCCAGCTTATCCATCTAGAGATCAAACCTGCTATCAGAAACCAGATTATCAGAGAGCTGCAGGTGTTGCATGAGTGTAACTCTCCCTACATTGTGGGCTTCTACGGAGCTTTCTACAGCGATGGAGAGATCAGCATTTGCATGGAGCACATGGTAAGATAAGGTTACCCGTACGGCTCACACCTCTATGTGAAAATGAAGTTAAGCCTTAATGTGGGTACAAAAGTGTTATATTGTGTAAACTCTCACAATCTGAGCCGCAACTAGTTATCTGCGGAGTGCATATACAATTGGACTTGATCACATTTAGTGTTTTATAACTACCCATGAGGACGATGTGCCCCCATTGTAACCCAATTAGAGATTGTGTAGCAGGGATGTCTGAACGACGTGGAGTAATACTATATCCTTGTTTGCTTTGGAGGATGGAGGCTCTCTCGACCAAGTGTTGAAGGAAGCCAGGAGGATTCCAGAGGAGATCCTGGGCAAAGTCAGCATTGCTGTGAGTATCATTCAGTTTTAGGACAAGATTTGTATCCATTGGATATGGGATACATTGGTACATTGGTTGGTAATGCTTAAGGTTGGTCGTTCTTTGTCATTGATGTTGTGTTGTGATCTTTCTGAAACAGGTTCTAAGGGGTCTTGCCTATCTAAGAGAAAAACACCAGATCATGCATAGAGGTATTTCTTTACTTATAAGTAGTACAAATATCTTATCTTCATGCTAATGTTGGGGAAAGAAAAGGAGAATCCTCATTATTCTTTAGTCATTATTTTATGTTTTTTTGTGTGTGTGTTTGTGATCCTGGGTAAAAATAAACGGGGTTGTCTGTCTGGTTGCTTTCTGTCTGTCCTTTAAAACACTAATTATATTTACAGCAATATTGTTACCAACTATAAGACAGTATATTCAGTCGGTATCCCATTGTCAATATTTTGAAAGAGCTCTCTGCAGAGTGCTTCACCTAAAAAGAAGTCTGTAGACTTGACGCTGCCCTGGCTGGGTACTTAGCAACCAGCTATATATAGCCACTCTGATGGCAAAGTTGTTTGCCAGTCTTTGGGATGAATAATGCCAGATATGCACACAGTTGATTGCTATCTGTTAGGTCATGAAATGTAATGGAACAAACACATTTCAGGTCGATAGCTAGCTAGATACTTAATTCACCGGTGGAAAATAAATTGCTGTATATTTTTTCCATGTTTTTTTTTTTTTTTTTTTATCTAGATGTGAAGCCTTCTAACATTCTGGTGAACTCCCGCGGGGAGATCAAGCTGTGTGACTTTGGCGTAAGCGGCCAGCTGATTGACTCCATGGCCAACTCCTTTGTGGGAACCAGATCCTACATGTCGGTACGTTCTTGGCGCTTCTGAGGCCAAGGCATTCATCCAACCCTGGTGTGCTGTACTTGACGTCCCTATGCAACTGTATCTCTCTATCGGGGAATATCAATGTGTGTAGCCACCCACTACAACCTAGAGATCTTTACGGGCAGACACGCTCTACCAAACTAATGACATTTGGGATATTTCTAAATTGGGGGTAGGATAGTGTAGTGGCTATGGTATTCGACTACCAGCCAAAAGGGTTCTAGCTTTGTCTATGTATATTTAGAACTAGATGCTTGAATCCTAGCATCTCCGTAATGACCCGTAGCTGTGTAATTCTACTAATAAATTCACATTTTGCCAATGCTGTCTTCTTACCTCATGTGCCTGCTGCAGCCTGAAAGGCTCCAGGGAACCCACTACTCGGTGCAGTCGGATGTGTGGAGCATGGGGTTGTCCCTGGTGGAGCTCTCGATCGGGCGCTACCCCATCCCTCCGCCAGAGCCCCGGGAACTAGAGGCCATATTTGGGCGATCAATCTTGGACGGGGCTGGCGGGGGGGACACCCACAGCACCTCACCCAGGGCCAGACCTCCGGGCCGGCCTGTCAGCAGCGGTGAGGCAAACAAAGGCACTTTCTATCGGGCAGACCTTGTAAATGGGTCTTGTGTCATAGTTTTAGTTAATCCTCTTTGGTTTGATTTGCTGTCACACCTGAATTCTGCGTTGGTGATTAATAAAATGGTGTCTTATCTTAATGACAAAATTAATAATAGCGTGTGTCAACTTTGTTTCTCTACAACTTCAAATTGTGTTCTAATCTTTATTGTATTTTTTTGTAAGGTCACGGTCCCGTCATGGCTATCTTTGAACTCCTGGATTACATCGTCAACGAGGTAGGAGGCAGATGTATTGGTATCAAAAGATGCAGATTATGGCGTCACCGGCAGCATAGCCTTTCGCTCGCATAAGATAATTATTGTCGCTGATGAGTGGTTGTGAAACTAATAGGATGCGTTGATTATCGGAGCTCATGTCCCGTGGTTACAGCACAGAGGGCCGCGGGGAGAATGCACAGAGTGGTTAATGCCTTGTAGAGAAACAAACGCTATGAATCAATCGACACCTTTAACCTGTCTCTTCTGGATTGCAGCCTCCTCCCAAACTGCCACATGGAGTCTTTACGTCTGATTTCCAAGATTTTGTGACTAAGTGGTGAGTCACATTCTGCATGGGAACATCAGACATGCGCCCTTGCAGTGCACTCAAGCTGTCTGCAAGCAATGTTGGATCAGGGTTGTTTTTTCTGTGGTGTGCATGTTGGTATTTTGTGTGTGTGCGTGCGTGCGAGTGTGTATGCGTGCGTGTGACTACGTCTGTCACTTGGACAACTGCTCATATTCTTCTTTCTGTTTTCCAGTCTAATGAAAAACCCGGCCGACCGAGCTGATCTGAAGATGTTGATGGTGAGTTAGTTTCACAGCTTCCTGTTCAGAACAGGACGTTGACTTACCGATAATGTATTGACTACGACCGATGATCCAATGGTTTTGGTTATTAATTTAGTAGAAATTCCAAACACGGCTTGTAGCTTCAGAAACTGAGATAGTAGTATGCATACCTTTTCCTTGGTTGTTGGATACTATTCAGATTACACCATTATTTATTTAAATATATTTATAAAATAATTGGTAACTAAAAGTAAATAAGTAAGTTGCAGTCCTGCTTTTTAATAAGGTGTCCACCTAGTTACTCATCCATCAATTAATTCACAATGTGGTGACCATTATTGTGAACAATGTCATTATAACGGGCTGTACACATACGCTAATATTTAAAGTGCTATGGCTACACACCAGAAAGCACACCAGCAAAAGGATCAATGTGATCTGAATGTGCAGGTCGAAATCTGACTCGACTGCGCCCACACCAAACGCCTCGGGGAAACCGCATTAGATTTCGTTCTGTACCCGACAGTGTAATGATGGTTGTGATCTGGTTAATGTGAACTGGAGACGCTTTACGTTGGGTCCATTTAAAACCTATTACAGCCTTTTAAGTCTGTACAAAGCAGACTAATCTCCCTGAGTTGTTATTGTGTACGTGAAGGGGATTAAATGTGCATGTGCAGTTAATGCATCCTTTTCAAAAGAACATTGGTCAATGAATTGCTGAAGATTATTTGTCTACGTCAAGCGCAGGTCTGTGTAAGCAGGCGCCCAGAGATCACCCTGTGGCGGGCGGGTTTAACGCTCGCAGCTATTTTTAACCGTCATTCTTTTCTTCTTTTTTTGTCGCCTGTATTGCAGAACCACACGTTTATAAAACGGTCCGAGGTGGAGGAAGTGGACTTTGCCGGCTGGCTCTGTAAAACGATGGGGTTCAACCAACCGAGCACTCCCACGCGCACGACAGACTGAGGCGCAGCAGAACACACTCCCACTCTGTACGTGCACAAGAGAACACGGCGAGCGGCGACACCCATCGGAAACCACACGCTCCCCACCTCCACGGGCTTCATACGTTACATCAATCAACATGTTAGCCTATTGATTATCCATTGTGATCTAGAGGGAGGGAGAGAGAAAGAGAGGGGGTAAGGAGAGAGAGAGAGAGAGAGAGAGAGGGGGGGGAGAGAGAGAGAGAAGGGGGGAGATGAGAGAAACATATTTGTAATCTTCACTGTACAATGACTTCCATGTTGGCTCCCAAGCCTTTGTTGAAATGATTGTACTATTTCCACAATGTAAGATTGGCAACACACTGGACTGCTGGCCATTATTCAATTATCTGTGTTCATGAAGCCATTTAATCACTAATTTGTGGCTTAGCAGTTTATCTGCTGGATTGGATGGAATCCGCGAAAGATTGGTGGGCTGAGTTTGTGCAGGATGTCCAAGCTATTCTGCCAGACACTTGTGTTTGCATGGCTCTTGAACATCGTGAAGCTTGAACCTACAACTGCTACACTGCAAAGGGATAGGGTGTGTTTCTGAATACTGGTGCCAATCCAAGAGAGGCATATTTAATCACTGATAAAACTGCATCGGAAGAATACGATGCATTCACTTAATATTTCTTTCAAGATACATTTTGAGGTGTAAAGAAGACACCGCCGTACTTCATGCCAGATATTCTGATAATGCTTAAATCTAGGTTAATTTGTATAAATTGGTACATCATTTGGGTTGGCTTTCCTCTGTTTTGCCTCACTTTAGATATAAGGCCTTTTGGTTTTTTGGTGACGGTTTACTTATGTCAGGGGGACTGTAGAAGGTGCTTCAGTGGTGACCTTTCTTCTATTGTTAAATGAGGGGCTTCTTTTAGGTTGGTGGTGTAACCCATTATTGCTGCAGTTTGTGCTTTTGTTGTCGCTACTCTAGTTGCTGCTGCTACCAGTTTTGGAATGACTTGAGGTGAAGCAAAATGTTTAAAACGCTTTGGCATGAACCTCAAAACTGCATCAAGGAGAATACCTTTTTTTTTTCTGTGTATCCGTAACTTAAAGCCTCAATCTTTTGGTATCTCTTGGTCCCCTTAGAGACTGATGTAATTCTGAAAATAAGATTTGATTCATGGCAGTAGCCTAGGACAAATGTTATGTTTAATGTCATCTTCTGTTCAGCCATTTGTCTTTTTCTTTGTGTATTTCCTCTTATCAATAACATTTTAAATAAATATGTTTTATGACAAAATCAAGTTGCCTTTTTGTATACACAAATCATAAAGTGTATGTATGGTGATATTCATCAAGGTGACTTCCTTCTATGAAATATAAAATGGCTAATTGTTGTACACTCATTTCACCACAAGGAGGAAGCACATTAGAATACACCACACCAAGGCCTTTTTTTTGTAATCGAAAAACGTTGTCATTCTATGATATCATACCCTGGCTATGAACAGAAAAAGATGTAAGAATAAATGTTCATTTGCATACATTATAGTTAGTCTAACGCAGTGTGGGATGACCGAACTGAAAAACTGAAAGCATGGTACCTTTTTAAGCTCCTCCACAAAGGTTATTGTGTATTTTCATCTGCACCAAAGTCTGCTTGTATCCATCACAAGGATGTAATGTCTGCTTTGAATGTGTCAAACTGCTGAGAGGAAAAGGCCTTGAGCTGTGGAGAGACGGCTATGGCGTTGCAGTGTGCGCTAAGTTTAAGAGGTAGTAATGGGCAAGCGTGCAGGGGGGCTGTGCTGCAGCAGCAGAGAGAAACAGCAAAGTCTGCAGTCATTAATATGCAAATATGCAAATGAGAGTGTAATTAAGATTGGGCGTTTGTCAGTCTCTCTTTGATTGCTAATGAATTCCAATCTGCAAGAAAGGGGGAGGGGAAGATAAGCTGAAAATGAGGAAAAAAGAGGGACGGTATTGTGCTTCTCTCGTGTTATAAAACCGTGGTATGGCGTGTGGTCCACAGCATACAAATGCACTCATTAGCGCAGCGAAATATATTCTTGCATCGTCCCCCATAAAGTAACGACGGTGACAAGCTACACATGCACAGGAACACGACAGGATAGAGTATGCGTAAGGCACTCAATGTATGTGGTGTAATGCTTTCCCTATAGATGCCTTCTCTCCCCCTGCTCAGACGAGTGTCATTGCATGAAAGGGACAACAGGGGAGGCTTGGGAGGGGGGTCTAGCTAGATGATTTACCCTGCACACAGTCAGTGAACACACCGCATGACAAGCTAGAGCCAACACAGGAAGGGGGCAAGACGTGTGCTCGTTAAGAGTGATGGGGGCTGACCCCTGGTGTGAGCGATGGGAAAGGTGGCGGTGGGTGTAGGGGTGGCTGTGGGGGGGAGGGGGGCTGCCATGCCGAGATCAGGCTCAGGTATCTCAATGGGGGGTTGCAGCGGTAGCATGTCATGTGTCACAAACAACGGTATTCTGATATTTTTGGCAAAGGGCGGTTTGCCTGCATGGCGCACACGGGCACTTGCTGGCGTTACTGCCGTTTCAGTGCTCCCCAGATATGTATCCATCTTGCTCTCTTTAACATTAAACGGTGTGATGGAGACATGGAATAAATAACATTTTTGATGAAGAACGTCGAAGGCAGCTGCCTCTGTCGGCTAATGATTTATTTGATACGCTTCTGTTTTGTACACATTTTACAAGGCTGGACAGAGCCCATTATATACAGCACCCATGCCTGCAATCCACACCCCATAAAATCCATTGTTTTACTGTATGTATCTTTCAGAGAGAATACTTCAAGACGAAAGCATGGCACTATATCTTTACTCTCCATTGAGGACACACCCAGATGCTCCTGATAAATGTCACCAATATTTGAGAAAGAATCATTGACAAACAAGTACAGCACGTTGAGACCAGGCAGGGGAGTGTGAGTGCTGGCTGTCACTATGGAGGATTTGAGTGTGTGTGTGTGTGTGTGTGTGTGTGTGTGTGTGTGTGTGTGTGTGTGTGTGTGTGTGTGTGTGTGTGTGTGTGTGTGTGTGTGTGTGTGTGTGTGTGTGTGTGTGTGTGTGTGTGTGTGTTCCTGTGTGTGTGTGTGCGTGTTTGGCTGGGTGTTTGTCTATGTCTGTGTGTGTGTTGGTGGCCCTGACAGAATGTTCAACAGGAAACAGGAAACCAAAAGTCATAACAGGAAGTCCCAGGTTTTCATACTGTACCTGATGCGTGGGTGGCTTCATTTGGGGGAACCCAAATTGCATATGCTCTGTATGGCATAGGAAGAGGAAGAAACAGAGACGAGGCTCATGCATGTCGAGGAGGTCGCACTTTGGGGTTGGAGTAAATAGGAGTTCCACTCTAAAAATAGTTTGTCGTTTTTTTTCATGCGTCTTCTGCACCTTGATGTTATTTTGCAGCCTGCTGCTTGTCCTACTTTTCTTAAAGGAACAACCATAACACTGTTTGATGTCTCATCTGGAGAGCCGATATGATCACTGCCGTAGAAGACACGCTCCCCGTCTTTCCCCAGGTGTACACGCTCCGCCATCAATCCCTGGTACAAGACTGGTTTTGTCATAATGGGGTCTCGCATCGTCTCTGCGCTCTCACCTTTTTTTTGTCACGTTATTCAGAGCTGACTTATTGTGGTGCAGACGAAATGATTTCACACTATGCCATAAGGAGTCCCTCTTTAGGGTCAAAGTTGCTCTTTACAGTCAGGCTATTCATACATGTTTTTTTCTTGTTTCGCCATAGACAACAGAGGCCAAACACAGTGTGTGAAGTTAAAACCTAAGATAAGACCATGAAGAGCTCCTGAGGACAAACATTAGATGTGACAAATGTCTTAAGTAAATGAAATTGCTTTGTAGCATTCATCAAATCACTTTTTTTTGTATGGGAGGATCATTTTAAAGAGATGCGCTTGACGCTTAAGTGTAGCTCTGAAATTGATTGTCTTAGTGCAAACCACACATGGTTCACTGTTTGTGAATAAGCCAGCACAGATGCTACTGTGGTTATTTCCCCTCTAACCAGTTGAGGTTTTTCAAGTCCCCAAAACCAACAACATAATAGCAAATGCTTGGAAAACATGCAAACCAATGGCTACCATCAAGGTGCATTTCTTTGAACCCAAAGGCCTATATATATTGTGCTTCGGGTTCTGCCATGTCCTGGGTTTGAATTAAGAATTAACTGGTCACACATCGCCATTGACGCTGGATTACACGTTGGCAGTGATAGGTTACTCAACCATTATTTTATTCTTGTTTTCAAACCCACATGCATGTATATCCACACACTTGTCTATATGGTCCACTCAACATGGCAGACACAGCTGTCAGTTCTTTGTTGTCTTCCAAATCCATTCAATGACTGTTTACCTGAACCATTTGTTGACTAGCCATGAGCCATTGGATCAGAACCAAAACGCTTCTTCTAAATTTAACGTTACAGCCAATGTCATACAGCCGTTCAGATATTAGGGTTTAAGCATTAGGGTTACAAGCACGCTAACCTCAATGGACACTGTAGTTCTATCTAAATGCATTATATTTCCCTCGCAGTCATCTATGCTATGGTATTACTACCATTCTCCTTAATTCGGCACGATGGGCATTGCGTCTCACTTCCTCGCATGTGTACAAGTAGAATATCACCACACCATTGTTTTTTTTGGAGCTTAGACAGCGCTTTAATAGCAAAATAAAAAACAACCGTTGGCTAAAATGAGGTGGCCCCAAAGGATATCGTAGAGATGTATTTGGGCAACCCTCGTGTCGATCAAAATTTCCCTTTATCCAATTGGTCCCACGTTTGGATATTATCATTCCATCTTGTACTGGTCTGTCAGTAGGCTGCTGAGCTCTGCGCTGTCCTCTTCCGCAAGGTTACATAGATCCCCACGGGTTGCCATTATGGGAATATAATATTCCACCTGAAACTCTGCAAGTTACCTTCCGTGTTATTTAAGATACACGTGGTATGATTAAGTGATCTTTAAAATATTTTTCGTTCGGTAGGAAGTCGTTTGAAATCGGACACCGCTGATGTTTTAGCGTCCATCTCCTCTCGTAGGCTGCGCTGCGGAGTAATATGTTGTTGGAACCGACAATGTGGAGGCTGTTAAAATGTCTACTAGGAAAATGAAATCGTTACAATCGTAACAATAAGAAAATCGGAATTAACACAAGAGTTGTAATTCCACCCGGAAAGACAGTTTCGATTTCGTGACCAGGACAACAACAAGCCGATCCTGTAGAGGGGAGGTTGATATTGTTTTTGCTCATCTTCATCAAACCCACGGTCCGGAGCACGGGGAAGGATCCTATCCCCAACTTTGTTTTTCTCTACTCCAGGCGCTCATTTTGTATGTTGGATGCCCGATTATTAAGTCCAGGTAATTGTGGTTTAGAAACTAAATTATATCAAGCATGTGCATGTGAAACATAGGTTGCCGGTCGGGTTTTTAACACGCTATTGTTCAACTTAAGCGCAGCGCCCAAGTTGTCGGAGGGGCCGCCGGGGGAAGCGGGCTCTTGGATTTCGGTCCGGCCTGGAGGAGGAAGACCTCGCGTTGGTTGAGCAGCGTTTTCGCTGTACGGCCAAAGACTTCTTTGTTCGGAGGCCATAACGATGTGAGCGTTTATTAAACCGGCAGCCTGATCCGAATTGAAAATTTCCGGATGGTTGCCAACTCACTTAGGTTTAGTGAAAGCGAGCGATGCGTGGTGGTTATGGAGATATAACGTTGGTCTGGACGGGTTTAGTCCTCGATCGCTGCTTAGGACACGCGCCTACACCTGTTCATCACATTTTGTGGTTTAATGTTGTATGGCGATACTACGTTTGTGTGATTCAACAATCTACGGTGGTGTACGACGTAGTTCCAGTTAAATGGAAAAGCGGGTGTTAATTTATTTTCACCATGATCCTGGCCAGTAAACAAAATGTGTTAGCCAGTATTTATATCTACGTCGTCCACCACATGTATCCCCGGTTTGGTCAAAGGGGTAAATATAGAAATACATGTCTTATTTGATTCCTTTTTGGCCCCCCAACTTAAACTTTTGTGGACTGAGTCTTTGTGTTCATCAATGATGAAGCTAATTGTGTGTCGCTAGTGCCCTCCTCCTCCTCGGTGTGTGGACGGGCAACAGGTTTTTAAGGTCCTTCTGAAGCCTCGCTAACGTAACGGTGCTTCATAAACGCATTCCCCTTTTGATAAATAATGACATAGTGCTTAACGCATGGTCTTTGTTCTAGCCGCATTATTGCTATTTCAGCAATAAAACTTTTTACCAGTCGGGGTAGGCCGGAGGAGGCCGGGAGGGGAGAGACGGGGTGGGGGTGGCAAATGGAAGTTCCATTTGTTAGGAGGGGCTAAACACTTCTCCCCCATTTTGACCTCGGTTGAATGAGACAGGGAAGTTGAGGAACTATTGATCAAGAATGTCCAGATCCCTATATTTGGATTTTTGTGAAGTATCGGTTTAAATGCAAGACCTGTTATTCAATGATATTATTACGCTTATTACTAATTACTTGATTTGGTACAACTTTATCTCCATGGGTTTCAATTATTTAATTGAACCCCCTCAAAAGGATTGATTGAAGTGGTATTAATAATTGATTGTGTGTGATCCAGTGATGGATATCTAAACCTTATTCTTAAAGTTGTAGTATTGTGCATCTGTTGGCCTATCAAGCATACATTGTTTACCTTAATTATCATTGTAAAACGTTTTTTTTTTATTATTTTTTTTTACAAGTAATAAGTTTGACTGGATGAACATAAATGGTTTATTGCAAGCATTATGCCATCTTATTGCATTGGTTCCGCCTCTTTGAATAGAATAGCAAGGTTAAAATATGCTTGCTTGTGAGAGGAAAGAGACATAGTTGGCCTGGGGAATGAGCACAAGTGAGGAGTGTTTCCCCTTTGGCTGTAACCGTCTACTGTTACAAATGTGGGTTAACAGAGAAGGCACTTCTTCTGATTTATGAACAAATTGAGGTATGTCATTTCTACAACAGTACATCATGGTTAGTTTTTAAAGGGGTGTTGTGTGACATTTCGACTTGTCGTTGATTTAAGACTAGGGCATTCTTTATATTTTGTTTAACAATCAACCTGTATTCCGGTTGAACAATTCAATGGTTACAGAAAGGTGATCACTGGTGAATTACAATTGATGTTGATCTGTCAAGCAAATACGTTTGGTAACACTAGTTAACAAACTATATATATCCTGGTTGGACTTGAGGGCCAGGCTACGCTTTCAAGTAAGGTACATTGAGAGCTGTTTTCCAATTTAAACTCGGTGTACCCTCCTTGTAAACAGCCCCCCACAAGATAATCTCACACCATGTTCCTTCTTTAAAGCAGAGAAGAAGCCCCACCAGCGATTGTCATATTTATTTTATAACATAGACATTAATTATGCAGTCATGGCATATTCATTGGTACACAGATGACCTATGCCCTCATAGCTGGAGTGGTTGTTGGTTGTTTGTGTACTACCAACCGGTGTAATTTAATTGGCTTACCCCCTGGCTCCTCTCAAACTGACGACCGGGGATGTAATCGAGGTGTGCACCACGCACACACACGCACCCATATATATTTATTTATATGTGTGTATATGTGGTGTGTATATACCTTTTTTGAAGACAGGGTAGAGTTAACCAGCTCACAAACGGGTCCTACTAATGCTCTCCTACTCACCTCTGCCCACAGTCACTTACTGAGACTTAAAGGGCCAACGAACAGCAGCACAGAATGGCTGCTGCTGTGGGAACAGACAAGGAGCTCAGCGACTTGCTGGACTTCAGTGCGGTAAGATGCCTCTAAACAATGCTTCACTCCAGTCCAATACACGTACATACACATTATTTCAATTCATAACAAACTGTTTTTTCAAGTTACTTTTCCAATATGAACCTTCCAAGAGTTGTTAAAAAGCATTTGTAATAGTAAAACGTCATCACATTCAGGGATTGCATTGTATGTTGGGGTGGGGTTTTGGATGGTTGTAAATCAACCTCCATTTTATTTGACTGTTCTGTTGTGACTCACATTACCGTGGGCTAATTGCTTATGCAGCCTCGGCTGGTATGTGTACATTGCTTCCCAGCAGTGATAGTAGTAATAACTTGTGATGATTGTTCTGCATTCGTATCTAACCGGCCCTTACAGAGATGTTAACATCCAAGTGTATTGCTTTCACAGTTTACGCTTCCATTTCAGATGTTTGCGCCGCCTGTATCAAATGGCAAGAACCGGCCAACGACTCTCGCCAGCAGTCAGTTTGGAGGTTCAGGTAAGCCTTGAGTCCGCCTTGCCACGCGTGTTTTTGTCTTGTCTGTTTACCAGCCGCCTGTTTCACTGGGGTCCCTCTCTTCGATCCACGTATGGTTTATAAATTAAGATTTTCTGTGACTTTAAAGTACGTCAGTGTAGGGAGAGGCTGGGTGTGAAATCCCACATTTCCCTTTTTTTCCCCTTTCTACCACCTGAAGCAGCTGTTCCAGGGCCATTATTGCTTTTCAATTATACCCCAGTAAAGTTTCCGACCATAAAGCCGGGCAGTAAGGGGCCTCTGGTATTTTTTTTTTTCTTCTCTCTCTCTTTCACACCGGTTACACTTCCCCAACGGGCCCAAATAACAGGAAACGTATCCTATCCCAACCTGTAACCCCGAACCTGTTTAGCTACTGATCACTGGCTTTAAAAAACAAACAAAAATCACACGTACTGGCCAATCCTTCAGTTGGTGTTGTTCCGCTGTGGTATGTTATGGTCAACAGCACCCCCACACCCTCCACCCCCTTCTTCCTTCCATAGGTGTCCCTTCCCTCACCTCCTCAGCTGTTGCCACTCCATCTCAACACATGTGGTTTTTGTTGTGGTTGTGGTGGCGGGGAGGGGGCTTCATGGCGACAATGCAGCCTTCTTCTAAAGTCCCGGGGAAATTGCATTCCTGCCTTTTGCTTCGCGTACAGTGTGTTGTTCCTCCCTAAGAAGTACCCCACAGTCCCTTGACGGCACTGGATCAGATCTGGCGTTTTCTTTCATTCCCAACCTCCCTGAACCTATAGATGAACCCCCCCCCCCCCCCTAGCTCAGGTCCTCTCCAGGAAGGACCTCCTAGGCTGCCGTCCTCACCCCCTTCCTGCAGCGTTGCATAGCCCTTCCCCAGGCTGCTTGTCATACCTACAAGTGGCGCAGGTTGTTCAGGTAGCAATGGAAATGAAACCGGATATTAAAGAAGGGAGGCTAAGATGAAAGACAAGTGGTCGATGGGTGGGGGGGGGGGGCTGGTGTGTGTGTGTGGCGAGGTGCAGGGGACGTATTGGTTATATTTCTCCTCTTCATTTGAGGGCCACTTAAAGGTTCTTATGTAGAAGGAAGGTGCTTGCTTACAAAGGAGGGACGTTCCTGTTAACAATCCAACTGCTGCTCCTGGGATTATGTCTCATGGTGTAGGGCCGGGATGCTCCCAGCCATTGGACACCTAGACAATGGGGATAGGTCAGAGAGAAGAGGCTCAACAGGCAGCTAGCATATGTGGCTCCCGGCATACGGTTTCACCGTGGAAGAAGCCCACGCCTTCAAACGTCCCGGCTGTGGAAGAGTGCTGTTCCAAGTTGACGTTGGGCCTGAAAACGTGCCACTGTGTTGGAGTGAAATCCGAGTGTTTTATGTATTTTTTTTTCTATTTTTTTTGTCCGACTCTTTTCTTTTTAGTATGCCATGGACATGCATCATTGGTTTTGTTTGTTTCTGTCGTGCGCGGCCCAAGTTTCTCCCTATACTGCGGCTAGAGTTTTATTAGACTTTAAGTACAGCCTGAACATCTTGATAATTTATAACACAACAGTGAACCAATAGTTAGTTCACTATCAAGCGGAGTTCCCACGTTATTCTCTATTGAAATTACATTTCTAAATGGATTTTATCTAACACAATGCCAAGTTTAACATTTGCATGCCGATTTCATTTCTGAGGGGGAAAAGCTGCACTAATGTGAATCATACAGATTTGCAACATGGCATAATCAGATGATTCTGTGTTAATTGAAATTCTTGGCAATGCTGTTTGGGCTTTACATAATATAGTCTTAAAACCTTGACAGTCCCTTCTACAAAAGATGCATGGAGTCGGGCCTCGTCGTGTAGCTAGCTTCAGAAAGAAGTGTGTTTATCACCATTGTGGGGCTCTCGGCCTATATTGTGTTTTCTGTTTAGTCTGACGCTTCTGGTGACTCACAAGTTGAACCATTCAGGGGCCAGGTTATTGTACATTGTTCAGCATTAACAATCACCCGCGTTCACTCTCCCGAGACTTCATCTGACATCATGCTTTGTGTCTTTTGTGACTCACTACACCGGAGAGAGGGGAAGGAAGGTGTGCAGACAAAATGACACGCTCAAGTTAAAGGTGCTCGGGGCACTGTCCCAGTAAAAGAGAAAAAATTAGTCGAAGAAAGAGTCTGCAAGTTCAGCCAATGTATGTGCTGTGAGTGCTGTGCTTATGTAGCTTATGACTCAGGCTGACTATCTGTTTCCAGTATATCTTCCTGTGTAATTATAGACTAGCCATGTTTTAAAGGGGCGTTGCGTAGCTGGGAGGGGGGGGAAGCGCATTGGGGCTCACCAGAGAATTTGTCTGGCCTTACTCACCCAGCTCTCCCCCGCCGTCTCTTCCATGTCACGGCCCTCTCCCGGAGAGCCCTGTGCTTTTCCTGCTCCCAAATCAGGGCCATTAGATTTTGGGAGGATCGCTGCCAAAACTGAGCAATAATGAGTATCATTTGGCACTGGGTTTGAAATGCTGCTTTGAGGTTGTGCATGTGAAATCTCCTTCCACACAAAAACGTTTGAAGCAAATAAGGCATTTAGTGATTTAATGTTTAGGGTATTTCTGCCATTGGTTTGTCTAATTGTAGGTAATTGTTGGTGAATACTAAATGGCAATCGGGTAAAGATTTCTTCCCCATTCTTTTTGTTTTTGAATCGTATATTAAGCTATATGTTATACCTGAAAATTATGCTATGTATATATGTTGTGTATAAGAAGATGGAATTGATTTCCTGCGTTGCCTAACCCTCCCTGCCCCCAATCCCCCCGTCCCCGCCATCAATGGGCAATGTAGACCTACCTTTTTATAGTCCTACCAGTATGAACCCGTAAATAACAAGACTGGTTCTAACGACCATAGCAAACGATGTTTTCTTTGTCTTTCGACTCATGGAACTTCAACACATTAACATTGAATATTCAATCTAAATGTTACCCGGCGCAGCAGCCAAGTATGAGCTTTGAACACATTGCTTCATATATGGATAAGAGAAAAGCGAGGTTGCATCATAATGACGTGTGTAGTTGTTTACAATAGCTGTATGCGTTAAAGGTACGTTGGGCTATTTGAGGCTTATACATCTCATGTATTGGCAGTATAACCCCACCCCTCTACACAGAGAGCACGCCTGATAAGGCAGCGTGGCAGTTCAGCTCCCTGTGGTCAATGTCTTGCTATTGTCGCCCTGAATGGTATCCGTCTCTATCTGTGTGCTTTACACCTGTCAGTTCAACCCAAGCAGCACAAAGGAGGCCTAATGGCGGTGGATCACTCTTTCTATTGCTCAGTTCAGTGGCGCCGTTAATGAAACCGAGTTTGGGGAGGTGGATACGCTGCAGCTTAGAATGCCCAGCATTTAACTCTATTATCCCGGTGTCCAAAAGAAACTCCTTTTTTTTTAAATAGATTTCACTTAGCCTGTATAACCTAGATATCATCGCCCTCGACAGAAACATTCACGGAATAGGCGAAATGGCCTCTTTTAAAATACACGATAAGGCTTTTACCACCTGAGCGTATTTGCAGGAATTGTAAATTTGGCCGTGTGGCTGTAAACAAAGGCACAGAAATAGTCAGAAGTCAGGAAACACGGAGTGCTCTTTCTTAAGCTAATTGAGGATTGTGTACCCGCGATTTACAGCTCAAGTGAATGGCCTGGCAGGGTCCTTTCTCTCCCCGGCGTGATTGACACGCCGAGTGACAGCCAGCCATATAGAGGGAACAAGACATTGTCTCCTTCATCTCCTATTCCGCTGGTGTCATGTGCGTATAGATCACAGTTGTCACGGCAATCTAGCAGCTCTCTGCGCTCTGGACCCATCAGTCTGTTCTACTGCTGATCCTGTCATGATGCCGGCTCCCCCCTTCCCCAGCCCTCCCCCCACCACCTCCACCCATCCTCCACTCTCTTCCTCTCCCCCCCCCCCCCCCCTACCCCACCCTCCCCTCTCCGCTTTTTAATTAGACAACAAAACAAAAATATGAATATTCATAAAGCGGAGCTTCATTAATATGCACAATTATGCAAATCAGCACGCAATTAAGCTTCAGCTTTCCCCTGGAGACGCCGAGATGCGGTGCGAGAGGAGACTGATAGAAAGGGGACAGGCAGGGACTTCTGCCTCACCAATCTTTAAAATCGCCCTCCTTTCCGTCACGATCATCTCTCCTCCCCCCCCCCCCCCCCCTGTCTCCCGCCCTCTGCCGAGCCGCGGCGCACTGGCCAGGAATAACATGTGTCAGGCATGTCAGGTTGGGTCCTTCTCTGGTCTCCGTTAAGTGGAACATGTGGGCAAAATAGCGAGAGTGCGGACGGTCTAGTGAATGACTGTTGCCATGGAAGGAGAAAAAAACATGAGTGTTCAGGAGAGAGTGGGAGATGGGAGAATGTCGAGGACGGCTCTGGAAGCCTCATACTGGGTGTTAATTATTCAAACTTCCTACAGCTCATATCCATGCGATGTGACAGCGCTGTCACTGCGCTTCCTCCCTGTGAGCTGTGAAGGCGGAGGGGCTCTCCAATTAAACATGTTTCCGAGCAGGTCACCTTCTTTCAGGCTCCCGGGGAACGCCGCGGCTAGCGTCGGTTATCAACGCTCATCGCTAACCCCCCCCCCCCTCCTCCCCTCTCCCCACCAGGGCTGAGGGGCAACGCTTCCACCGCTAACCCTCCGTCTCCCTCCCTTGTCT
>NC_082389.1:16163545-16216045 GCF_031168955.1 Gadus macrocephalus
TTCCATCTCGGTTTCCTTTTGGGCGCACTTTTCTTTGTTCTGGTTTATATTTAAATCGCCGCGTATCATCACTTCTCCTACAGAGGTTATAAATATAGGCCCGAGAAGTCTCACTTCTGCTTAGCGCAGCAGAGTGCGCTGCTATCTGGTAAACAGCGGACACGTCGCGTTAGAAAGGCCTTCTTGATTAGGCGCTAATGAATTAAAAGCAGATGGATGGAGATTCCTCCAGCGGGGCTGAAGGGGAGGCCTCCACACGGGCAGACCCGTTCACGGCTGTGTGGCCGCACCGTCATAATGCGAGGCGTGTGCATGTTTCAAAGCGGCTGTGTCGATACTCTTGTTCTCCTCTCTCTCTCGCCCCTTCTCCTCAGATCCCCAGCCAAAAAAGATCAGGAAGGTGCCCCCCGGCCTGCCGTCCTCGGTGAGTGCTAACAGACAGCCCCGGCTCTATCTCCTTCCACGCAGTCGCTCTCTGCCCGAGCGCCGCGCCGCTCGCGGGATTACGCCCCTTTTCACATTCCACTTGGCATCCTAAGCCTTTCCTTGTGTTTTTTTTTTTTTCTTTTTTTTTTTTTGCTCTTTTCCTTTATTTATTTATTTCTGGCGAGGCATTGCGCGAGCAGCCAGGCAGCCGCTCCAGCTGTGTGCCGGCCCAGTCGGGGGAGGGAGAGGAAGGGAACAGCCACTCTCTCAGTCAACCGCCATGTGAATTTATAGACTGCCGTAGTCCCGGCCTCTTTATTTTATAGCCACATATTCCCGCACCCACCCCCACCGCCGACCCGGGCGCCCTCGCCGGGTCCCCGAAGGAAAGGGACCGGGGGTGGGGGGGGAACCGCCCGCCCACCCGCCCACCCCCACCGCATCAAAAAACCCCAACTCTCTCCCTCTCTCCCTCTCCCTCTCTCTTGCTCGCTCTGGGAAGTCTATTTCCTCCCCTTGTCCGTCTCTTCCTTTCCCCCTCTTCTCCTCCCTCCCACTCCTCCCTCTCCCCCTCCGAAACCCCCACCCCTCCCTCCCTCCCTCCCACCAACAACAGCCCTCCCCTTTCTTTCTTTTCTTTCTCTCTCTCCCTCCCCCATCCCTCTATCCCAGCTGCCAGTGAAGTTGGCCGGCGTCCAGGCCTCGGCAGATGGTTCAGTAATTAGGAGTGCATCTCTCCATTCCCTCTTCTCCTCTCCCCTCTCTTTCCTCTCCTTTCTCTCACTCTGTTTAATCAAATTGCAGAGGAAAAACTTCAGTTGGTTTGGATCCCAGGTTTCACATGCATAGTTTTGATACTTGTTAGTATAGTTGTTCTCCGAATGGTCTCGCTTAAAAGGGGGGGTTGGGGAGTGTGTGTGTGTGTGTGTGTGTGTGGGGGGGGGGGGCACGGCGATCAGTTATTTTTTTTAAAAAAACACTAGTTTCAGTTTTTTTTTTTTTTATTCGGCTGCGATAAGGCTGACAAAATGTCCCCGTTTCCATGGACACGGCGGAGCGTGGCGGCGGCGGGACACGGCCGACCCGGGTTGTTTATCGCCAAAGCGTTCCAACTTGGTGTTTGTTTAAGGGTGGGATAGGTGCAGGGCGCCCGGGAGGCAGCAGGCACGAGTCCGACCGATAGAACCTGACACTGCACATCCGATACGGGCCGCTGAATGGAGTAGTGGGTCCACACCGGCCAGGAACGCAGGGGAGAGGAGAGCCGTGGTGAATCGGGCATGTTGTGGGAGCGCCGTGTTTATTTTCTCCTAATCAAATTCTGTTCCTGTGTTTGGGGTGGGGGGGGTGGGGTTGGGTGGGGTGGGGGGGGCAGGGTTGGGTGGGGGGGGGGGCGTAGTAGTAGGTTGGCCACAGATTGTAGTGTTTGCTTGTAAAAAAAAAAAAAAAAAACGTAAACCCTCCTGGGTCAAGGATTTGCAGTTGGCCCTGTATCGCGGGCCAAGCTTTGGGGGGGAAGTGGCACAGGTGGGCCCCCCTCGGGAGGACCAGGTCCAACGGGGTGCTGCTCGTGGGCCCAGAGCCCATCATGACCATGAGGAGGTTTCCATAAACTGCAAGCACTTGTCCCGCTCAAAGTCTGGAAATCATTGGATGGATGTTTCCTTGTATTTTCAGTTTGACACGCGACCCTGAGAGAGCAGTGCATTTGTAGAACATTTAGAAAATATATAAATAAGGCTAAAAACATCAACCAGCGATGGCAAATCTGTTGTCCTATTTGTATGTTTGTTTATTTAAATGCTCATATAAGTGTATATGTAAGCCTTTGCATAACATTATAATATTGGAGATTATCTACAAAACGTTGGCTAAAAGACTGTGGGGGGCATTTTGTTTGTTACGCCTTTTAGCTTTACGTAACAATTGCATTGTGAAAGGTCTTCCTTGGTTTGACGTGTGTTTGTGCGCGTGTGTTTTATTTCAGGTGTATGCACCGGCTTCAGGGGAGGAATTTAACCGGGACAGCGCTGGCTACCCGCCCTCAAAGGGGGGCAACGCCTACCAGGCACCGTTCTACATGCAAGGTGGGTTCACGCCCGGGCCGTGCCCCCTGCTTTAAAAGTCCTCCCTTCTCTGCTATCTAGTCATCAATGCTCAACAAAATTGTTAAGAATTGTTAATTGTTGAAAAAAAAAAAAAAAAAAAAGAAGGAATCAGTTTGTGATGGTAATTCTCTGGCGCAGATGGCCGGTGAGATACAGTGTTTTGTTGTCTTGCTAAGCATATGTGTAAGCCAGTGGACTGGGTGCCGCTGCCCCAGGCCTGGGCCACCCCAGCAGCACCCAGCCCAGCCCCGTGCCCAATGACTCCCTCATGGTTGAATAAAGTCGTCACCGTAATGTGACATGTCTCATATGTGGCTTTCATTGTCTTTCATCTCCTGTGGCTGGTTTATATACCTCATCCCCCCCCCCCTCCTCCTCCTCTCTCTGTCTCTCTCTTCCCACACAACCCCCCCCCCCCCCCCCCCCCCTCCATAACAGAAGGCCTCCATCCTTCCTCGGATCCGTGGGCGGCCGCCGGGCCGATGGTGCAGCCTGGCTACTCTGCCGTGCTGGGCAACTCCCCCCACCTGGGCCAGCACGCCCCCTTCACTGCCATCCAACCCCAGGACAGGCTGGTAAGCGCTGCCGGGACTCTCTCCCTCCCTCCCTCTGCTCGCTCCGTTGGCTGGGGCCCAGGGAGGTCTCCGGTGCCCTGGCACCCGCTGCAACGTTTGGAAAGCACGGGAGGAAGAAGGAGGCGAAAGGGAGGATTCGTCGATCTCTGTTTCTGTGTGGTTGTGGGCGCTGTAGGCAAGATTTAAGAGCCATCATTTGAGTGTAATTTGTTAGAAATGCCGTAGCCATCCGTCAGCCATTAGTGAGTGAAATGCTCTGTGAGACGATCAGTTCCGGTCGACTGTGTGCCTGCTTCTGTATGAGTCCATTTGGATTTAAGACCGCTTCTGGCTCCTCTCTGACCCTGATTGGTTTGGGGTATCCATCTTGCCTGTCAATCACGGTTATGCACACGGCAGCGCGAATATAACACTCAGCGGTTGGGAAATGGAGGGAGAGAAGGAGCATTTATTAACAAAAATCTCCAAAACCCGTCTCCTGCTCCCCCTCCCCCCCCCACTCATAAACGGTACCTGCAGCACCTGTCTTTAAAGCCCTGTCGTGCCTCTCTGTCGTTGCGGACGCAGAAGAGGCAGCCGCTGCCCCTGTCCCCCCAGAGCTACCCGCTGCACGGCAGCGAGGTGAACGGGAGCCACCCTCCCGGCTTCCACTCGGCCTCCAGCGGCTACGGCCCCCCCAACCACACGCCGCCGCTCAACGGCACCGACGCCATCATGGGTACAGCTCACCCCCCCCGCCCTCGTCCTGGTTGTGTGTCTTGTGTTGTCTGTCTTCTGTGTGTGTGCGTGTGCGTGTGTGTCTTGTGTTTTTGCGTTGCATGTTTTGTGTCGTGTTTGTGTGTCTTCTTGTGCGTTGTGTGTTTGTGTCTTACGTTTGTGTATTGTCTTGCGCGTATGTATCTTACGTTTGTGTGTGTCTGGCTGGCGGTGTGTGTGTGTGTGTGTGTGTGTGTGTGTGTGTGTGTGTGTGTGTGTGTGCGTGTGCGTGTGTGTGTGTGTATTTTTTATTTTTTTGAGACTACCCTACTTGCAGAGCTGTCCCGTGTGGGATTAGTTGTGCTGGGTGTTTCTAACGCACACACTGCTCTGTTTTCCCTGGCAGCCAACCGAGGGACGGCTCCCGGAAGTTCAGGCGACGAGATCGGGAAAGCCCTGGCATCTGTGAGTAGCCTCAGAATATCCCGACTTTGAAACGCAAACAGCATAGGAGAGGCACAGAATCCGAGGACGACTTTGTGCGTTTCGAGTAGAACTCCTCGTGACGGCGTGGTTTTTCTTCCACCCCGTGTGTCTCTGCAGATCTATCCCTCCGACGCAACCAGCAGCGCCTTCCCTTCATCTCCGTCTCCCCCCGCCGGCTCGCCCCAGGCTATTTCAGGTGAGCAGTGGCCCACAAGCACCTCTCTTATATATGCAGCCTCAAGGTCACCGAGTTTCAAGGAGGCTTGCAGGCTGGCTCGCCGCTTTTCGCAGCCCCTCACCGTTGTTCCTCCGAGTCCCTCATAAGAGGAGTCGATGGGAAGTGGTTCCGACGTTTTTACGGCGTGAGGAGGGCTGTGTTTCCCATCAGTCTCCATGGCTCCCCTTGTCGCCCGGGAGAGCGACTCCGACTGCTTGTTGGAGTGGGCATTTGTTTTTCAAGAGAAAAATGCAAAATGTTGCAGTTGTTTGGAAAGGCAGCTGCTGGTGAATTGTACAGCGATGAGGTAATCTATCAGTGCTGGTGGTGGTGGTGGTGTGATTCCGGTGCTCTTCGGTCTGTGTGCCATAAATTGCGCTGTTGGAATCGGATCCGGTGGGAAGCATCTGAAACATTTGGAGTCATTACGCAGTAATTGACAATCTACTAGCCTACCGTTTAATTTTGTATGCAACCAAAGTAAGCAAATGGGGCCGACACTGATGGGTAAATTAGGATTAACAAAGGGGTTTGGACCAGTGAAATATATATGTTTTAATAGATGTGGTTAATAGTGTGTTAATGGGCCTTATGCTGTCTGAACAGTGCTGTTTGACGTTGGCATAAGCGGTATATTTGAATGATAAGTAACTTCTGAGGGAACATGGATCCAGCCCAGCTTGGCTGTGCCTCTGTGAGGAGCACATTCACATCCGGATCGGCTCTTTTTTTTTTTTCTTTTTTTTTCTCGGCTCTCCAAAATAAATATTTAGTCATGAAGGCATCTTGGCAATGCACCGAAGCAGAACAAACCGATTTGCATACGAGAATAAGGGGAAATGGAAATGCTTTTTTCAATTACAGAAACCATTCTTTTGAGTTGTTGGAGTGCCATTATATGTAGCCTGAGCTAATAAGCCCAAGACAAAAACGACTCGCAATAAAGGCTGGAGATATGAATCTTATCAAGTTGCAGAGCTTTTATTACATTTTCTCAAGCAAGTTATGGGTCCAGAGCACGTTGGTCCCGGCCAATGAAATGCGTGAACTGACCTCCTGCTGTCCCCAGGCTCCGCCTCCCAGTGGACCCGGTCCTCCGGCCAGGCCACACCCTCCCCCAACTTTGAGGGAGGAATTCAAGCTCTTGTAAGTCTATATTGCTATTTCCACACACACACCCCTGCACACAAACACACTCACACAAACTATTAGAATTCTAAACTAAGAAATGCAAACGCTTCAAATTCCATTGTGTAAATCGACTTTATGATTAAGTCTTTTTACTCCCAAAAATAAAAATAATTAACTCTGGCTTCAGGCTAGCACCATCATCTGTCTGCCTGGTTCAAGCGCTTATTGTTTTTAACTTCCTTTAATGTAATCAATGCGTATTAAAATAAGGCTGTAGTGTAGTGACGGTTTGAATCTGACAACGTGTGGATGACTACACACACTAAACAAGCTTTAGTATTTATTTACGTCCGTCACTGCTCCCTGCGAGCCTAGCATCCCAGACGTTCAGCTATACGTTCTGTGCGGTAGTGAAAAATGGCCGCCATCGTAAACGGTCTTCCCTCTGCACACCACCTCCACAGCAGAATAAAATGGAGGACCGTCTGGAAGAAGCCATCCATGTTCTCCAGCGTCACGCCGGCGGCCAGGGAGGCCCAGGTCTGGCAGAGATGCACAGCCTGCTCTCGTCTGGCATGGGGCTGGCACAGACCTTCGGCAGTGCGGGGCTGGGCATGGCCAGTCGCCTTCAGGGACTGGTGAGGACCCCCACATAATGAAGGCTGGAGGAGACGGGGCCACGTGAATGAATGAAGCTAAATAAACGCGCGGACGCGTGGACCGGGCGTACGATATGTCTGAGAACAGTCCCGTACGGGCGGCCGAGACGCCGTGACGCTGTGACGCCTCCGTCGTTACCAAAGCACCCGACGGGGATATACAAATTGATGTTTGTGCGGGGGGGGGGAGAAAAAAAATGTATGCAACAAAAACGCCATTCTTTTATTCCATCGTTGTAGATATCAGGAGGCAACCACGAGGACTCTCCTGGACTGCCCTCTAGTGGCGGCCTGCTGCACGGCCAGCACGGCGCCTCCTCTGGCCAGCCGGGCTCTCAGGCCGAAGGCTTCAACGGTAAGCCTCGCGCGCGGCGGACACGACGCCACGCGACACTGCGCGCTGCACTTTGTTCTCCACGCCCCCCCTGCCCCGTGGGACTCCTGTGTGTAACGCTCCTCAGCAGGCCTTCCTTCGGCCTGCTCAGTGTCTTCACTGCTCACCTCTCTCCTAGGGCTGCCCGGCGGCCTGTCCCGCTCCGGCGGGGGGGACCTCAAGCGGGAGGACAAGGACGACGACGACGACGACTCCTCCATGAACGACAAGTCGGACGACGAGAGGAAGGACATGAAGGCTCGCATCCGATCCAGGTGTTTAGAGAGTCCGCCCGTTGTGACGTTCACAGAGCGACTATTTTGGTGTTAATTTTTGGGCTATTTAAGTTTGTTTGTATGTTTAATCGCTCTTGGTTTTTAATGTTTGCTGTAGATGTTGATTTCTTTGTTCTGTAATAAGTGATGCTAGCTTAGATCTGTTGTTTAAGAAGTAAGGATAATGAATGAACTTTACACATGTTTAAACTGGGGTGGGTGCTAATCTCAGTTGACTTATCTGGAAACAGGCCAACACTAAATCTAGTTAGACTTGGCGTGGCTACGTGGATCTTAAAGGGGGTTTAATTCCGCAGTCTGGTTGACGGTACATCTGAATAAAATGAGATGAGTGTGTCACCCGTTAGTTCAGACGTGGGTGAATTTCGGATATCCCAACTCTTAACCAGGCTAACCCGTGCAACAGAATCGTAAGTCCCTCTCAACAAGTAGATGGCTCTAAAGCAAAAACACAGCATGCCTCGTTTACAGTCGAATCAGGAACATTTGCCAGTACAAAAATGCCCCACAGACGTGATGAATATAACTTAGTATGCCTCCTAAAGCAGTAGTTAAAGTATAATGTCATTAATTTGTAATACTTTTATGGGACTCGAACTAGAACCTTTTACTAGAACGTTTAGAGTCATCCATTTTACTATATATATATATATATATATATATTCGAAGTTGACCAGATAAAAAATGTCTTGAGTTGCCCGCAACGCAACCCTGTAGAGTCGCCCATTCCTGGCCAACTGTACAAACTGCTCCTGTTTCCTTCCCCCTCCTCTACCACTGACGCTCCGCCAGCGGGGACGATGTGGATTTGGATGACGATGACGAGGATCTGCCGGTGGAAGTGAAGGCTGAGCGGGAGAAAGAGCGGAGGGTGGCAAACAACGCTCGCGAGCGGCTACGCGTGCGGGACATCAACGAGGCTTTTAAGGAGCTGGGGCGCATGTGTCAGCTACACCTAAGCAATGAGAAACCCCAGACCAAACTCCTCATACTGCACCAGGCCGTAAACGTTATACTCAACCTGGAGCAGCAAGTCAGAGGTCAGTGGGGGTCCCCGGGAAGGAGGAGGAGGGGAAGGGGGCGCTGTTCCGATCCAAAACCTCCCTGCCAGGCTTCACTTCTTTGCTTTCCTCCTTGTTGAACGGAACAATGCTTTTCCCACGCTTCCAATGTCGCTACTCGGTGCTCAGTAGATGCTAGTACATGTGCCCCTTTTTTAGGCAAGGCAAGGCAACTTTATTTATATAGTCTTTTTCATACACAAGGCAGACTCAAAGTGCTTCACGTATAAACACTGTCACACAATAAAATAAAAGAATAGATAAGTAAAAGAAAACATATGCAAAGAAATGAATACAATAGATCAGCAGTTTAGAAGGTGCAATGTATTTAAGATCAGACCAACAGTCTCTCTGGTACCCACGTCGGGACTCCAACCCGACCTAAAGGAACTTGGTCCTTTCTCTGGGACTCCAACCTGGATTCAATTCAATTTTAAAGTACTACTAGATGGTAGATATTACTTCAAACGGGTGACCAGAGGACGGAAAGGGCACAATAACAAACACTCTTTGTGCCAAGTGATGTCACTTGCCATTGTTGTTCAACAAGCGACATCACCGGATGTCATCCTAGCCGGCCGGAAGGGGCCAAAGTCATAAGCATTGTTCAGAGCAGGAGTGGCTGAACTAGTCCCTGTGGGTCTGACCCGGGGCCCGGCCCCTCATTAAGGCCGCAGGGCTGCAAGCCCGCCGTGGGGGGGGGGGGGGGGCCCGAACGAGGGAAACAAAGAAGTGAAACCGCGAGTGGGTGTTTTGAGACGTGCACTCTTTCGAGAGGATTACGTTCTTCCGACTGACGCGTGCACGAGTGCTAGGGCCCGCCCTGACGCGGTGTGTGTGCTTAGAGTCCATGTACCCTACAATGGACGCTCTGTCTCCACTGTGAACATGCTTCCATGTGTCTGTCCCTTAACTGAATTAACATTACCTTTTTTTTGTTTTCTCCTTCAGTCGCGGTTCCCTCATTCCCCTTTCGCTTAGAATGTGTCTCATTGTGCTACTTCTAACAAACTACGCCTTAAACATTTAAAGACATCATAGCAAAGTGTTTTGTGTTTTTAGAACAGTTGGAAGAGTCGTTTGTGTTCCCATTGTCTGTCATCGTTACACATGCTTTCTGCCCTGTGCGGCTGTTAACCTTACCATGCACCGCTCTGTGTCTGGTCATCGTGTGGGACGGGTTGTCACTCGGTAGTTTGTCCTCATGTGTGTTAACCTGCATTCCACCTTAACTGCAGTTTCCTTCTCCGTGCTGCATGCCCTGGCCCTCTCCGAACGTTTCCTCCCTCTTTTTATTTGGCCTCCCAGTGGCCTGTACGCGGTACACAGATTTCCATTCCTTCATCCATCTCCCCCGCCCATCTCTCTCCTCATCTTCCTTTCGCAGATGGCAGCAGATTCCTCCTCTTCCTCATCCTCCAATAAATACATCGTCTCTCCCCCTGATGTATTTAACACGACACCACAAGTCTCTCCCTTTGGCTTCCCTTTTCATGGCCTTGTCTGTGCGCTATATCTGGCAGAGGGTGTCGCTTCCATCCTCGCTCCCTCCCTCATCCCCTCTCACCGCCCTTTTTGACAGTGCCCACAAGCCCTTCTCCATCTCCCGTCCCGACCTCGGCGACCAGCAGAACCGCTGACCTTTTTTTTTTAAAGAAAAAGTGGTTGGGGCTCGACTACCAACGTGTCAGTCCTGGTCCAAATTAATTTGAATATTTCTGTCAGGCCCGAGGGGGGGAAAAAAAAAAACCCTGCCTGCACCTCTCCTCAAATCACACACAGAGACGTATTGGCCGAGAACAATTGTGTGTGCGCGTTTGTCCGCGACGGCATCAGAACTGGACCTTTTGGTCGCAAAAGGCTGCTGGTCTGTGGTTCCCACACCAGGTACAGCCGAAGAAGCCATGTCCTCAGTTTCCACCGCTCCGCTCTCTCCTGCCACACGCCTCCGCCAGGTTCTTCCCTCCAGTCCACCGCTTGAGTCATACTTGGCTAGACATGAAGGACCGAATGCGTAGCCAGTAACAACACAGGAGTTTCTTCAGCACCAAGTAGCAACAAAAACAGAAACGACGGGCGTTTGGGTGGGGGGGTTGTCGCGGTCGCGGTGGGGAGTATGGTAAGGCAGGCCGGTATTTAGGGAGCGAGGGACGGCGTTTAAGGGCGCACATCTGAGGCCGGGCGGGTGAACGACGCACGGGTAAAGGGGGCAGATGCGAGGCTGTGGTTTGGGTTTGTTAACCAGACCTTCCAAACCAACCCTCTCCTCCCAGCAGCAGCTGCAGCGTTGTCTCGGTGGCCGACGAGAACATGACTGCCGAGGAGAAGGAGCAGCGGGAGCGCGAGCGGCGGCTGGCCAACAATGCTAGGGAGCGGGTGCGCGTGCGCGACATAAACGAAGCCTTCCGACAGCTGGGCCGCATGTGTCAGCTCCACCTGCAGAGCGACAAGGCCCAGACCAAGCTCATCATACTGCAGCAGGCCGTCCAGGTCATACTGGGGCTGGAGAAGCAGGTGCGAGGTAGGTCGCCCCCCCCCCCCCCCCCCCCGACCCCCGCCCCGCCCCCGTCTACTGGAAGGCCTTCCAGATCGCCCCAGAACCCCACCCAGCCCATCTCGCGATGGCTGGTGTGCGAGACGTGCAAAAGGGGGCATAGAGTCGTCAGACTGCGCCCACACCCTCTCACCCAATTCTATCCAACTACCAATAGGAGCTGCTCTGCGTCCACACCTAACCCTCATCTTGACTTGCTTGAGCCATCCTCTGCCACCCCTTCTCTTTTGGTTCACCTGGAGGAACAAAAGCCTAACGAATGGGGAAGAGAGGATGAGCCTTCCTGCTCTTCTGCTGCCATCTCTCCACACCGTCTTATGTTCCTACTCGCTTCTCTTCTGCTTTGTCACATTTTCTGTTCATTCAGTGCTGCCATGTCCCAGCACTCCCCCTCAGCCCTGCGATGATCATTATAGACGCGCTGCCACCGCTGTCCAGTGTCTTGACTTATCCCTGTGTGTCCTTCTCTCCAAAGAGCGTAATTTAAACCCAAAGGCTGCGTGCCTGAAGAGACGGGAAGAGGAGAAGGTGTCGGGCGTGGACCCCCAGATGCAGCTGGGAGGGGGTCACCCCGGGCTAGGAGGAGATGGACACAACCCAGTGAACCATATGTGATTCTCAGGTACGTCCACCGTAAGATCGCCGGATCCGATGGATCAAGTCAAAGGTTGCGCTGCTTTCCCACGCTTAAACTGAGGCGCACCGTGCCGCGAGCTTCACCGCGTTACTAAAAAGCGAGCGCCTCAGAGGCAGGCTTTGTGAACGATGGGCTCGTCTGCAACCAATTCCGTTCAACAGTATGGCCATTGGGCTGACTGGTTCACGGCTGAACAGGTCGTCCTCACGCTAATATCCAGATCAGTCATTTTGCTGCCTTTGTTTGGTTTCCAGTGTTGCCGCCACTGGATGTAATTTTAAATACAAAGGTAGCTGACCCATTATAATGACTCTTGGTTGTGGGCTATGATTTGAACTAGATGTCCCGCCTACTCACTAGACTGCCAACCTGTAAGAGAAGTACTTTGTCCTTCACAGGGTATGTTCACAATTGCTCAAAGAACGTTGTTTATGAACAAGGCCATGGAAAAGCAGCATTACACATTATTACACACATTTATAAAGAAATGTATACGTTGGGCAAAAACCTAAGACTAATCCTGTTTTGTTTTTTTTCTTCTTGCCTTGCAGTTCCTGTTGATTGTACAGCCCTTAAAACATGTGGCCTTAACCTATTATCATGCATTACAGTGCGTGTTAAAAAAAAACAGAAAACAAATGGAAAACACGGACACACACACCTCATTACCGCAAAGCCAGTGGCCACATTCCTGATCATGAATAAGAGAGTATCAAGCACATTCATCGAAAGAGTTTTAGGAGTCTTGAAAATTGCAAATCTGTGAACTCTGAAGGGACATTTTTTTGAGACTTTTTGAAATCGGAACATAATGAGGTCCGGTCTACCGGTTATGTTTTTTTTTTTTGTAAGACATTTCAAAAGAAAACAAAAGTTGGTTTCTTGTTGGGAGCAAATTGTGTTTGGATCAAATAGTACTTTTGGATAAATTGCTCAATGGAGCAAGTTTGGGATCTGTATCCTTGGATAGTTATTCGGCATTCCCGTTGGAACAGGAGGTCTTAACATTCATTACAGGCAAAAAAGGACACCAGAGTAAATCATGTGTTTGAATAATACCTGTTGTAATGTTTGCCTATTTTAGGCATAGTGTTTGGTCATGATAAATTTACAATAATTTTCCTTTCCCCTTTAAAAGATGACTGAAATATGGATGTAGGTTTGGAGAGACAAGGCCATAATAGCATTTGAAATACTGGACAGAGATGTTTCATCTTTTGTGTGCGTGTGTGTATGCTAGTCACTATTGGCTGTAGATTGTTTTTTTTTAAGATAAAAAAAACTGAACTCTGCCAGTCACGGACTTAGGTATTTGTTATTTTAACCATTGGTACCCCCAACTATTACGTCCCGGCCATCTTTTAATGTCACTGCCATGGTTACAGAATGGAACGACTGCCAGAGAGGGATAAACCACCGACCGACACAAGAGAGAGGACTCATTACCAGTGGAGCTTCCCGCTGATCACATGGGGGGAGGGGAGGGGGGGGGGGGGGGGGATGGGTGGGTTGTGTGCATGCGCACGCCATTTGGATACTGCTGCTGGACGGAGGCGAACGCAACGTAACCTTCACTGCCCTCGGCGCCATTCATCCTCGGCCGGTTGTCATGGCAACCCCCGGGGCACGCGGAGACAGGGCCCGTCAGAGTTTCCTCCACCCGCGGCAGCGGCGGCAGCGGCGGCGGCGGCGGCGGCGGCGGCGGCGGTGGCAGCGGCGGCGGCGCGGACGGGTCGCCGTGTTCCTGCCATGCCCCCAGGGCCCGCCGTGAACCTTGGGACGCTTTTCATAACCGCACGGCGGAGAACCTTCTGTTGTGGCCAGGGCCACACTCACTCGGATGTGGGAGACTTAATGTAGGACTGAGAGCGAACTGTATTTTAGTAAACTGCATTTAACCAGGAAATTGAAAAAAAAAAAAAAGATTTGAAAGGGATCATGAGTGTTATTGCGCTACCTTCTGGTAGTATTACCCCATTGCCATTGTTTTGATTTGTTTCTTTGTTCATGTTTTATTTTGGCTGTTGTTGCATTTGGTGTCCCCCCCCCCCAGCCGACCCCCCCCCCACCGATTTTCCCCAGCCCCCCCAACCCATCCTCCCGTTTTTTTTATTATTATTGCAAACATGTTTGTAAGAATCTTCCTTTTTTTGTAGAATTTAATAATCTTTCAGTTTTTGTATTGTATTTTTTACTTTGTAAGATAGATGTATCAGTTTTTACTTTTGGAATGCTTTTTGTTTGTTTGTTTACATTGTTTAAATTGAAGAAAGCTCAATTTAGATGCCAGGAACAAAGTGAGGTGTACCCCTTTTATTTTAAATGGATTTGTGTCCGGTGCTTGGATGTTAGAAATGCCAATATTTTCTACCAGCAGCACAAAATTGCTATGCTTTTTCAAAATACGTTTCGAAAAATGTACTATAACACGAGGCATAGTGGAAATCTTCTGCCGCTTGCAAGTTGGGTGTCATAATACATACTTTTGTTGAACATTTTCTTCACCAAAGCCCCACTCTTCCTTTGACTGAAGTCCCGGCCCATATCAATTACTGACTCTTGTTAGGTACTTTTGTTGTGTACAATCTGCTTAATATTCCTAGTTTCATTATGACAGCATATGAAACATATAAACAAATCAAAAGGGTGGCCTTAGTCTTTTCCTGACTTTGGGAGTTTTGATAATGGTTGCTCACTAGTGCCTGAATACCTGTCTACTACACAGTGAAAGACTACTAGGTTGTTCCTTTTTATAAAAACATGTATTTAAAAAAAAAAAAAAAAAAAAAAAAAAGATTTACTTAGGATATTTGACATTGTCTCAGCACATCAAAATGAACAATTCAATTTACATCCCAGCTCATCAAAATGAACAATTAAACGTACATCTCAGTGCATCAAAATGAACAATGACGCTTCATGGCACTGATTTCTGTCAGTTCGTGAAGTAAGATATAGTTAATGAATTTATAGGAGAGGGGAAAACACCCTGATTACATCATGTTTTTAACTTGGTAAGAGGACCCTAACGACTATTTCAAACGTATCTAGTATGTACTGAATTTATTTAAGAAATATATCTTCATCCCTGATGGCATGTGCATTATGTACAGCGGTATGTCCACATCAGTTTTATTGTTGTAAACGGATACTGATATGTAACAGTGTTTTGTATACCAATATTGGTCATTTTGTCCGTTTGTTTCATGCTCGCCCGATGGAGCAGCGCTGTCAATTCACCCAAACTCCTGTCCCGCACACCCGACTTATCTGGGTGCGCTTTTGGTCCGATGTATGAAAGTGAAATTACACATTGCTACATTTCATTTACCTTTATGAGAAAGATTTCTACAGTATATTCTGTGTTCCAAGACACACAAGATATTTTGTGTTATTTTTTTGGCGGGGGAAGACCAACTCAACCTACTCTTGTACACAATAGATACACTGCTCCACAAGCCACTGTCTCATCATCATATTTGGGGACACTATGTATGTAAGGTATGTCCTCAAAGTGCCTCCAGTTTCCTATTTTTTATATATAAAGTAGATATTGAGAGCTGTCGTGTATATAACAGTAATGTAGCAATAAATGTGCCATTTTTAATAACAATACATACATTTTCCAATGTCTTGTTTGAGCTAAATGGAAAAAAATACTAATAAATGGTTACATAAGGCTTTTCTCTGCTATGGACAACGGCAAAGATAATGTTTTGCTTTATATAGGGTAAATTGACTTTCTATAATACTTAGTTATTTTTATTAATTCGGTAATTTCTGTTCCGTGTTTTTCTAATTTACTGAGCTGCACTGCATAGGCCATATAAAATCAACTGCAGTAGTACTGCAAATGGATATTAGTTAAATGATCCCAATACATTACAAATATTATATTATCAGCTAACCATGTCTTTGTCTTACATGGTTCCATGTTAACTTCAATAATAGGCCTACTAAAATAAACCTTTGCGAGGTATTACTTTCATCAAACTAAAAGGTGACGGCCAACTGGTGTTTACAGAAGATTTGTTGCGCGTGCGCAATGAGGCCTGGGCGCTAGTAGATATAAAGTTTCGACCTTCGATACTTTCGCTTGCTTTGTTTACGTGGCGGAACAAAGTAAATTGACTTCTAAATTCACCGGGAAGAAGAATGTGTACATCGCCAATCCTGGTAAGACTTATTCGATCAGTCAGCTCCCACTATGAATGGCCATGAACGGCTAGTAGGCCAACCAGCCTGAACTG
This sequence comes from Gadus macrocephalus, assembly GCF_031168955.1. Lineage (NCBI taxonomy): Eukaryota > Metazoa > Chordata > Actinopteri > Gadiformes > Gadidae > Gadus > Gadus macrocephalus. Next base: position 16,179,015 of record NC_082389.1, read on the forward strand.
TGCTGGTCTGATTGCCTCGCTCACAAGCTATCCGTAGTCAGTGTTGCCAGATTTGGCCCGATTTCCCGCCCAAGCTGGCAACCCCGGCCGTATTCCGCAACTGCCTGGTAGCCTACCTAACAATGCTGCCAGTCATCCTTACATTGTGTCTGTTTTCTACACTTTATAAATACCAGATTGCTTCGATGCGTGTGTTGATGTCCTCAAATATAACTTGTAGCTGTTCTAGAATGTTTACAGAAAACTTTTGTTTTACTAGCTTTGGATATAACCCATTTGTTTGACATTATTAATATTACTAACATATAATGGCATTATAATTATTTTGATAGTACGCTGAAATAAGTGAATAACTAATCAAGCTCTTGTTCTCTGTGCAGAGTCGCCTACATGGCTTTTAAGGGGACGGTGGGAGATGTGGTTCACCTTACCTACTGGACTATCAACAGCAAGCAAATTCACGGGAAATTACGAGTAGTTTATGTAAGTGGTGAAAGTTAGTTTTAAATTATGATCCTATAATTATTTTATAATAAAATCACCATATTAACTATACATATTATAGTTCATTCTTAGCATCACATCCTAAGACTGTGATGCTATCATTAAGACAATACTTATATCAGTATCCTCTCCAGGTTAAGGTTAGAATTTACGAAATGGCATCCCGATTACTCTCATTCTAATTTATATCTAGGGGTTTGAGTCTATAAATTACACTGAAATTGCTGTATCTCCAGATGAACACAGGGTGGCACTATTTCTACCTCCATAAAAGGCTGCAAGTGACAGAATATAAATTGCTCCCTATAATGTAATTTTCTTCTTTCCAAGCACATATGCATCTCATCGAGGGATTAGTTACAAGATTTTTATTATTTTCGAAAAAAGGCATGGAAACATCCCTCATTCAACTAATTAGAATTCTTAAAGAAGAGGTGGGTGACTTCTGTCCCCTTTAAACTCCTTCCCCTGTCCCTGGCCCACAGGTCATAGTAGGTCCACAACCTGCAACCATACCTGTTTGAGCCATGAGCACAGCTGGCTCCAGAATCAGCCTACAGGGCAGAGTATGGATGAGCAGGACTGAGCAGGAAGTGAGCTACTGGTATTCGCGATGTATTTTATTTTAGACAAGACTATTGGAAAAATGTTATCAGTATGTTTACATGTATTCCTTTTGACAAATATTCCTAAGTATTTCTATCAATGTTTGACGAGGTGAGTAACACAATTATATGACCACTCCGCTGATATATCCTACACGCCTTCGTTAATATCATAGATCAAAAGATTGCACTTTTTTAGACATTGTGTTGTGGATACATTCTCCAGACCAAAATAAATGCTGCAATGTGATGCCAAAGGTATGCCAGGTGATTGTTATTTTAGTCACGTCTCAGTGCCTTGGAAAGGGCACTCAGACGTCACTAAAAGAACGCCACCTGTGTTTCCAGCAGAGTGGCCCGTTCAAAGTGTTATTTGGTGAGAAAAAACATAGGATTTTACTTTTCTTTTTGTTATTTTGGTAACAATGATGCAATAGTATAGCTATCTGTGTTGATGATCATGTTCAATGTTACAACAATTACAATGTTTAAAACCAAAAAAATGGTTTTGGGTTCACCGGCTTTTCAAGACTGCCTCTCAACTACATTTAATTGGGGACACCTTTATTTAGGAAACCTTGTTATTGTGTGGATCTTATCCTTTGAAGTTAACTTAATGCAATCTTGTATTTTAGTCATTTTAGTTCAAGTTTAAGTATAACTTTGCCATGGTTTGGCACACACTGACATTGCTGCAAGTTTATCTTGGGAGAAGTGTATACCTTTTGTGAATGCAGCAGACAATGAGGATGTGATGAATTATTTTGACATTTTGTCTTAACTGCATCTGACCTGGAGGGTGAACACTTATGGAAGCACGTGTGTGCTGCAGAGCGTGTTCCACCAAGCCCAACCGCAGACCTGAAACAGAGGCGGTCACAGCCATGTCGTACCCGCAACCAACATCAATAGCCTTTCCATCTCGTCAAGGACATCTTAACCACAGTTGATACCTCATTTGTTTTTACATGACCTCAAGCGGTGAGTGGGACGGTGAAATAGTCATTTGAATAAGTGTATTTGGCGTTTGCAATTCTTCTTATCTATCATGTGTAATGTGATATGTTGTTCCCGTGCCTTATGGGCCAGCGACATTCGAGTCACCTCACTGAGAGGGATGCATGAATTAAAACATAGGCTACATATGCATTAACTGGTTAAATCTTCCATAAAATGCTTACATCCTGTGCAGTAAAATCGAACATTTTGGAAAGGCAATGACCGAAATGCAGAAAAAAACTAAACGTTTCAGATATATATTTTATTATATTTAAGTTGGGCTATATTTAGTTTTTGGTAAAGGCTGAGGAATATTTTTAGCAGTCACCTATATTTCATCTTTATGGATATTTGGTGCATTTGTGTAGTGTTAAACAAAGTCCGCTTATGAGTATTTAACCTATGGTTAAAGCTATACACATTTGTTTAATGCACAGTATTTTCCCATAGTTTCCTAATATTTTTTTTTAGCAATTAATACATTGTATTTAGTTTCAGCATTTCATAAACGTTACCATAATGTTGACAAACATGCATGCCTTATATTAATTTCTACTCATTGCACACAATCTAGCAAAATCCTTTGTAATCGTGGGACTAGTTTTTAGAGGCACTGCCGACGGATGGCTCGTTAGTGGTTGCGGAGTGATCTAATAAAGTCTAGACGGGAGAAAGCAGGACAGCTGACAACACGGGAAACCCTAAACACTAGCTAATCCGGATCTTGCTAAATTACGCTACCTCAACTTTTTATATCAGAAAAACATCTTCAACAAAGACAGAAAGGATGGAGAGAAAAGGGTAAAAAGTTATACGTTGAGTTTTTGTTGTTTCAATAAATGCACGAACGCATCGGCTACTTTATGCAGATTCAGGACTTACCAGCTAGCCTAGCTAACAAACACATTGCCTGGTCCTTACACTGACACCGCTCAAGGGCTAAGTAGTGCAGCTTTGTTAGCGAATCTACGTCTCTAATGTCTTAATGTGTGTTGTTTGACGGAAGGCGCAGGCAAAGTCATGTTTCGAATAGTTGTTTAACTTGTAACGTCCCGGTAGTTGTAGCTAATGTCGGCTAGTTTGACTAGCAAGTTAACTTTCATTGTTTACAAATGTTTGACTTGATAGGCCTTAACACGGATACGTGACCTTTGCAACGCATTGACGGTCAAAGACCACCGATCATTGTTGATGTTTACTTAAATACACGAATAAACGAACGCGCACAACCGTTGATTACGACGCTGCAGGGAGCATGCTGAATGATAGTTAGGTGATCCGTTTGTTTCCTCCACAGTATACCTACGAAGCGATTCCTGAATAAGCCACACATCGCCCGGTGTCTGGGCAACAGCACGGGCGTGCATGCCATCGACCCCGCCACAGGAAGGATGCTCACGGCCAAACTCCAGCACAACCGGCATAAGCATCCTCCTCACAGCAGTCATATTAAGGTGAATATTTATGAAGGACAATGTTAACGGAGAACGCCCCATGTTATGTCATAATTTTGTGTCAACCTGTGTTTGGAAGATATTTCTCAAATTGAGACTATTAATAGTGTTGTGAAACTATTGCCGTATTGTAAAACAATTATCATTTATAAGGAGGTTATATCCTATAGATACTATGTATAATTAACTGGTAGATGCAGTAATTTTTTTCTGGGTCATTTTTTTATTTAGTAAAATGTATTGGCTTCGAAGAAATGGTTCAATGCCAACCTCTTAACCATATTCTTTGTCACCTTTTCATTGAAGTCCAAGCCTGACCTTAACACAACCCTGCCAGTCAGACAGACCGCTTCCATCTTTAAACAGCCTGTAACCAAGGTGACAAATCATCCAACCAACAAGGTGAAGACAGATCCGCATAAAGCTCTTGATCAGCCAAAACAGGTGAGTCAGAATGCTACATGGTGCACTCACATTTCTATGGTTTAATAATGAGCTTGTATTTACTGAATGCGACTTGCTGCAATTGGAAGGATATAGCTGACATAGACAAAGTGAATTGTAATATTTTCTAGCAGTACCAGACAGTCCAGTGCATTATCTACTGTAAGTTCATAAAGTGGCAAGCCTGGCAGTCCTTTTTGGAATGTACTTGCAACTCAAAGTTTAGCTCATGAATACCATAGGCCTTTCAGACATGAACTCTGTATAATCTCTGGAGAATCGGGTCGAGGGGTGATCCGGAGTTGCCCTTGCACACATGAAACACACAGCCGGAGATAAGCCGTATCAGACGTGTTCACGCATATTGGAGATACTCTGGATACTTTAGGCGAGGGACGGCGCCCGGGCCGAGTGCGTAGGAGGCAGGACGTGACGCAAAAAGTATGAATTGATAACCACAGTGTTTTGTTTACAACACAGCAAAGATTGCGGGTGAGGCTTCCAACTTGGAAATGCTGCAGTGATATCAACACTGCATTTATTAAGACCTAAATTAAACATCAACAGAAGAGTGGAAAGAAGTTGGAAGGCAAAATACAGACGAGAGAAAAGTACGAAGCAGCTACACTCCATGCTCCTGGTTTCGCGCCAGCCGCATGATAGAAACGTCATGACCACGTCCGCAACACACCCACTCGCTCGTTGGGAATTCTCTGGCGCTCCGATGCCCTGGATTTTACACTAGGGGCCTGGCCAGGTAAACTCTGGAGGCGTGGATTCTGACATTTGCGTCACACATACAGCCCCTCCGGGTATAATCTAGAGAGTGTCTGTCTTACAGTGCATATGTGAAAGGGCTATTATGAATAAAGATGAGTGCAGTAACGGATACAGATCAATACATTTTTCAATGACGTGTGAAGATCTGTTCAGTTGTGTCATGTTCTTTTTTTTTTTTTTTTTTTTTGGTGATATTTATGTGGAATATGTCCTTCATGGAAGGTTCCTCAACCCATGAGCTTTTGTTTGGAAGTTTCACTCAGTTTCTAATTGTTTGTCCTTAGTTGTTCTGGGAGAAAAAGTTGAGTGGTCTCAATGCCTTCGACATTGCAGAGGAGCTAGTGAAGTCCATGGATCTTCCCAAGGGCTTACAGGGTGAGACGGGGAGTACATTCCTCTGTTGCACTTGATACAATTAGGTAACGTGTAATTTCCCTTGGCTTGATCCGGGCCTGTTCTTTGTTCTCCCCAGGTGTCGGCCCTGTGTGTTCAGACAGGTCCCTAATTTCCGCCATTACCAGTGCACTTCACACCAGTCCTAAGCCTGTCACAGGACAGCACACATCCGCAGTAGAGAAGAATCCAGGAGTGTGGCTGAACACCACACAGCCACTCTGCAAGGCCTTCATGGTGACTGATGACGATATCAGGTATGAGACGCATTGACTCCTGAAATGTGGGATGTTCATTTGGCCATGGATTCCCTGTCAAAGCGGATTGGTGTTGGATTTTGAGCATTGAAGACCTTAACCAGACCGGCGCTATTTTTTTAAATACCAATTGTAACATGAGAATTACAGAGTTAAAATTAGGGTAGGCCATTTCTGAAAAATCATCCCACTAGTTTAGCAATAGGTTTGAATTGTCTTGAGGAACGGTCCGGTTATGCTCACAAGTAAATGACAGAAAAAAATTCTTAGTGTATTGCTTACCAATACCATAGCTTTAAGGGCAATACTATATTGTTCATACAACTCTGACAGATTTGTTGAGCATATTCGAACTTTGTATTGTAGAAATTAGGCCCCTGTTAGCCTTCATTGAGGCAGATGCCGGGTTAGGAAACCCTTTAACAGATTATAAAATAAATGTGTAATAACAATTACCAGATGACAGTAAAGGTCCAACGTGCAGTACAATGAGCTATGTATACGCTATTTATGTAATGCTGCGGGGCCAAAGTTGGCAAAGTTGGCAAAGTTGAAAGGAAGGCTTTCCCAGTACTCCATCAGTCCTATCCATTCAGACTCAAATGTAAAGGTGTCTAGCAGAGTGGGGCTAGCATGCTGCTTGAGGAAGGGTATGTCTGGCACCATCCACACGCCATATATCAACGCCTTCCCAGCACTGCTAGATACTCGTGACAGATGTGCGATGTAACCATTGATTTAATTTATACTGTGTCCAGATTGGCTACCACAGCTGTTTTGGTTCAGTTGGAACCACTTCCTGTGAGCGGGATACATTCAAAGCACTGCTGGTTGCCACCAAGTGGCCGTACCTGTAAACTGTCAAACAGAGAACCATCCGTTGTCTTCTCTCCTGTGACAGGAAACAGGAGGACATGGTACACAACGTGAGGAGGAGATTGGAGAAGGCCTTGATGGCGGACATGCTGGCTCACTTGGAGGACAAAACAGCTGAATCAAAATCATTAACAACCAGCACCACCATGGATTTGGACGAATAGCACGCCTTCAGATGAAATTCCCATGAAAAAGGTAAGCATTCAAATCGGGTACTGCTTTACACGCGCATGTGATGTGCGACAGCATTGCATGTTCATACTCTTTATTCGGGTGTGGGAAGCCTAGTGGAGATGGTGTTGGACTCCCAGCCAAAAGCTGCTCTGATCAAATACTAGTGTACCTGTTGGTGAATGACATCTATCAGAAGAAATGTATAATGAATAACTACAGTAATAACATTATTTACTTCCAGGATTTTTTTTTCCAAGGAGTTGCATGGAAAGGGCCATTCTCTTGCGTAGAAAGGACTTCAAACGACTGCAACCATCAAGATTTACCTCAGACTTTTGTAACGGTGAAGCTGACATTTTATTCAAGATATTCCGTTTTTATGTTCAATTTATTATTCCTTTTTAATTTTATTTTGACAATAGATAATCTATCCTTGACCGGATAGTTGCAGTTCAATGTTTTTTGCCAGTCCCATTTTATTCCGTTTACCTCTAACCATATTTCAGAATGGTGGCAGTTACAGATGGTGCTCAACTTGATGCTTTCTTGGGGAACTCAAGCTAACAGGAGTTATGTGGGGGGGAGACTTTGCATTGTATGTGAATGTTTCAGTTAAGTGTGAGCTGAAAAGCTTGTTTAACGGTTCTCTCTCCGAATGTCTTGCTGTTTAACAACCTTCTCCGGCAAGTGTAAGTGCCCTTGAAGTGTTTAACTGGTATGTTTACGTGCGTGTAGCACTCCAGTTACTGTGAATAAGTGTTTTGATGTGATGATTGTTTAACATGTTTACACGGGAAGAAGTTGTTTTTCTTTACGTTTTTTCCCTTTCTTTTCGTCGTGCCCCAAAACCTGTTTACACGGTTTTATTTTGTGTTAAAAATGTATTACTGTTGTTCATTTCTATGGGATAAACCAAACATGTTTGTAAATGTACGATCATCGTCCCTGTATAAATTAAACGGGGATATATAATTTGTATGTGTACCGAGAAGACTGATATTATTATTTTTGATTGCACCTCTCACCACCTTCCCCCCCAAGATTTGTTTTCAGAAATGTTTTCTGTACCACGTTATGCCACTCCAATAAATGTAACCTTTTTCGTAACTCGTCTTGGTTGAATCTTTGTGCATTTATCTCAGTATATGTCTTAAGTACTAACCATTCACATAGCCAACCTGTTATTTTTGTTATGAAAATAAACCACGACCTACATCATGAGCATCATTCTTTTGTGGGTCCACCCAAAAAAAAAACGTTCCTCGCGAAGCCATGATGAACACACCCTACCATGACAAAATAGAATACATCATATTACGTAACAATCAATGCCTCACAAAATGGTATTACATTTTGCAATCTAAAAACATGTGTAAAAAATCGCACAAACAATATCGAGCGACAAAAACAAAATAAGCTTAACTGTGATGCGCTCCGTGTATTCCATGGCCTTTGAACCCATTGTTGTGTCGCGGGTGACGTCAGTCCCGTGTGGAGGAGACAGTCTGAGCGGCGTGCGCTCGGCGAGACAAAGGCGGTGGACCAGGGTCAGGGAACAGGAGGGAGAAGGAGCAAGAAACTGGGTCTTACTCAAAGGTAATTTATCTGCATGGAATTCAAATGATTGTCACCTAACTGGTTTGCTTTGCGGGGGACACCTGCATGCTTTGGCGTACGACCGCATTGAGATCTTATGCACAGTTAGTCCTCTTTTCATTTTTAAACATTTTCTTCAACGCCCCCAATTTAGCGTGCTAGCTAGCTTGCTAGCTCACAGGGCACACTGGTCGCCTCCTGGCTGCTTCTCATCTTTCCTTCAAGAAATAACCAGACGCAAGAGGGATCAAAAAGAAAGTGCAAGACACTCAAGGTAAATAAGTTAATACCGTTTTCATGTTTGTGATTGTTAAGTGCTGTCTGACTAGAATTTGACACGAACTTGGTTTTAGCTCGACTATCAGCCCAGAGCTAACCAGCTAGCATTAGTACTCCCAAACAAAGGGGTCGGCAACGTGACTGAGAACCGACTGTGTGGGACTAGCTAGCGTGGCTGGCAAAAGCAACCAACAGCTCTTATCTATTTAAAACGATTTACACATGTGACGATTTATAGGTGAATGGTCGTTAGCGAGATTACATTTACATTTTGAAAGGCGTTCCATGGGCTGCACTCCGTCCTGGGGAGACAACAACATCCAACTTGGATGGCCAGACAAAAAGAAACAGCAGACAAAGCAAGGCTCCCAAAACATGACTGTTTAGGGGTCTTCCTTGTGTAAAACCAACAAACCATAAATGGTTTATCACTTGTTCGTTTATGTAATACAATTTTTATTGGAACACTTATTATTTATGTTTTTTTCTTATAGTGCGCGCTCAACTAATTTCTTGGTCCATTTGGGATCTGATGTGATTTCCACGGGAAGATGCCTAGCCCATTATTCCACCCCGAGATTATGGACCACGACATGGTAGTCAGCAGTCAGCACAATGGGGTTGGTCTAATCCGAGAAACGGACCAAGAATCCCGGGATGAGGATCACCAAGAAGCGCTCCGGTACGCCCTAGACCAGCTGTCACTGATGGCCCTGGAAAAGGTGGACTGTGGTGGCAACGGAGGGGGACTGGTGGACCCGCTCGACGGGACCCAGGGACCGGGCTCCGAGAACTGTAACGGGGGAGGTTACGTGGACCTACAAATGATGGAACACCCCAATGGTTCACGGGACAGTCCGACGTCCTGCTCCCCGTCCCCAGAGTACTACGGCTCAGGCGGGTACCACATGGCCGCTTCCCACTCCATGCTCCACGGGGAACAAAGCAGCGTCCTCTGTAACCGAAAGAGAAGTGTCAACATGACCGAGTGCGTGCCCGTCCCCAGCTCCGAACATGTGGCCGAGATCGTGGGACGACAAGGTAAGAGCCTTGTTTATTTTATGACCAAGGCGGTCGTTTATATTGATTATATAAACGGCCTCCGTAAGGAGCATGCAGGCGGCTCTTTGTTTGGGTGACTGATGGGGTGGTGGGTGTCATAAGTTTTACAGCCCACCAGGTGTGAATGAAGGGAGTTCGCGCTGATGACTGCAATCAATGTCGCGGCCTTAATTTGATCCCGCAAGATGTACAGCGCTAAAGTAACATGTTTATCATATTTGCATGTGATTTAGACCCGTATTTAGACAATGGATTGGCAGAGCTTCTGTGTGTGTGTGTGTGTGTGTGTGTGTGTGTGGCTCATAAGTAGGAGGGAGGGGGAGGGGTAGGAGAGGGTCAGACAAAGCGGCAGATTGTCGGAGTCTGGACATGTCTAGCAGGCTGCACCAAACAAAAGAAACGTACCGAAGAAATTGTGTGTAACCCCCCGCTTTTTTTAAATCATCACCGTGAACCTCTTTAAGTTTTGTGTGGGCATTCATGGTTTTGAGGGTTATATTAATTTATTTTGGTAGCCAATTTGAGGGTAAGACGGGGGCAGGCGAACAAACACGGGGCTGGGCGGTGTTACGCCCTGCGCCCAGCTCCGTCTGCCAGGGTCTCTTAATATTTCATTTTTCTACTACGATTTTCTATTTTTTAATTCCCTTAGTTGGTTGAAATACATATTATATTGTAAACTCAATTGTTAAATTTGGTGCACCCAAGAAAGATTATGTTTATCGTTATGGCATTGTTCTCTTTGTTTGAAAAAGCCATGCTTTCTGCTTCCCAGAATGACATCACGCACCGTGCGCCCTATTGGTTGTGACCGATATACCGTCTGCATTTAAAGCAACAGCGCAACAATGTTGTTGGTGATGGTGGATAAGCAAATAAAACCATAGTCTACTGATTTTGGTTGATTTTGGTATGATGTGGACCAACACATTTTTAATTGTCCATCCAAAATGTAATGACAAATATAACATGTCTTTGTTGTTTTTTTCTGATCAAATAAGCAAACATTGATATCATTGGACATAATGGTTGCAATCATTAAAATTATTTTATTTATTTTTACATATTTTTTTTAACTTAAGTTCTCATTAGTAACCAGTCCTCTCTTACTGCGTCCAGGCTGTAAGATCAAGGCCCTGCGTGCCAAGACCAACACCTACATCAAGACCCCGGTGCGCGGGGAGGAGCCAGTGTTCATCGTGACGGGCCGCCGCGAGGACGTGGAGATGGCCAAGCGAGAGATCGTGTCTGCCGCCGAGCACTTCTCCATGATCCGGGCGTCCCGCTGCAAGGCCGGCACCGGCACCGGGGGCGGCACCCTCCCCGGGCCCCCTCACCTGCCCGGGCAGACCACTATACAGGTGCCCGCCTTCACCACCGTCGTCTTCACCTTCCATCGCCTTGATGAAAGCCGTCTTGATTGATTTGAGTGTGAGCGTGATGGTAACGTGTGGTGGTTGGTTGTGGCGCAGGTGCGGGTTCCCTACAGGGTGGTGGGTCTGGTCGTCGGCCCCAAGGGCGCCACCATCAAGCGCATCCAGCAGCAGACCCACACCTACATCGTGACCCCCAGCCGGGAGAAGGACCCGGTGTTCGAGGTGACGGGCATGCCGGAGAACGTGGACCGCGCCCGCGAGGAGATCGAGACCCACATCACCCTGCGGACCGGCGCCTTCGTGGACCTCCAGGGGGACAACGACTTCCACACCAACGGCACCGACGTCAGCCTGGAGGGCCTGGGCGCCCTCAGCGCCGGCCTGGGGGCGGCCCTGTGGTCCAAGGCCACCGGGCACCACGGCGGACCCCCGCCGCCGCCGCCCCCCCCGCCGCCGCCCATGTCCGGCCCGCACTCCTCCTCCTCGTCCTCCTCCAACCGCAAGATGTCCTCCACGGCGTCCTACCACGCGCACAGCGGCAGCGTGAGCTCCGACGGCTACAGCGCCGCGCGCAAGGCCAAGGACGGGGGCAGCCCCACCAGCCCCTTCAGCACCGGCTCCAGCAGCGCCGGGGGCTTCACCTTCGGCGGGGACGCCGCCGTGCCCACCGCAGAGGAGCTGGGCTTTGAGTTCAGCTCCGCCAACATCTGGGCGCCCTTCGTCAACGGCGGCGGCGGCAGCGGCGGCAAGTCCTCCGGCTCCGCCCAGCAGCAGCAGCAGCCGCTGCGTCGGAACAGCAGCGGGCTGAGCGGCGGGGTGGTGACCCCCCGGCTGTCCCCCACGCTGCCCCAGGACGCGGCGGTGGGCCCCATGGACCACCCGCTGGCCCGCCGCGCCCAGAGCGACCCCCTCAGCACGCTGTCCTGGCTGCAGTCGGGCGGCGCGGGCGCGGGCTCCTTCTCCGGCGCGTCCAGCTCCAGCTCGGGGGGCTCGTCCACGGGCTACTCCTCCTGCTCGGCCTCCTCCCTGCCCGGGGGCTCGCCCACCGAGTCGGAGGGCGGCAGCGGCCTCAGCGCCGGCATGCTGAGCCGGCTGAAGGCCACGCCGGGGCCCGGGGTGGCGGGGCTGGTGGCCCTGGGCCCCGGGGCCAACCGGGACTGCTTCGTGTGCTTCGAGAGCGAGGTGACGGCGGCGCTGGTGCCGTGCGGACACAACCTGTTCTGCATGGAGTGCGCCGGGCAGATCTGCCAGTCGGCCGACCCCGAGTGCCCCGTCTGCCACACGCCCACCACACAGTGCATCCGCATCTTCTCCTAGAGGGCCTGGGACGCAGCGAGAATAGGGTCCAGGGGGGGGGGGGGGGGAGGGGAGGGTAGGGCTACTGTAGGGGGTGGGAGCAAAACTCAAGTTGTCTTACTATCTTAAAAAAATACAAAAAAATGGACAAACTGCAGGAGGAGCAAGGAGGAGGAGGAGTCACTCTTAAGGATCTTTGCACACATAGGATGGACCAGGATGGACAACTGCATTCATAGACAACCATAATATAAGGATTTGATTTATTGCTGATAACTTTGTCAAGATGAATAATAATAACGACTACAATAATAATAATAATAATTTTAAAGAGACTTATTTTGTCTGCGTGAGGCGAGCTGCGGGCGGTCTGTGTGGTGGCGGCCAGCCAGGCCTCGGACCGCCTCCCAGTGGGAACAGGTGGGAGGAAACCAGTGTCTTATCTTTCTTCAGGCCTTCATTTGTGAGCAGTCCCTGCAGCGCTGCCATAGTTCAGGGTCGCTGCCGTCTGCTCCTCGTCCCTACGTCTCCTCATGCCCGCTTCTTAAGATCTCTATTTTGCCTGCTTCTCACAGCCTTTATTTTGACACTTTTTATACGCAAGATATTTTATGAGGAAGCTGTCAACACTTTTTCTAGTCTTCCCCCCCCCCCTCCCCCCCACCTCTTCGTGCTCCTGAATGGGACGTGAGCTTCTTTGAAACAAAAGACTCAATATTTTCCTCTCTGGCTCGCTGCTGCGCTCTCGTCCATAGTGTTTGTGTCATTATGGGATGTGGTTCCTCATGTAGTCGGGCACTAACTCGACCCACGCAGCTACAGAACCCTTTTAAACCCGACAGAAACTCCCCCTCTTAATCAGCACAAAAACCCTCAAATGATGCATTGTTGACTCTGAATGAATTTACTCATTCTCAAAACAGAATTAGCTAACACTTTATAGAACGTTCAGTCATAAATCATTTATAAGCCTTTAACAAAACATTCCTATTGATTTGTTGATGGGTGCTATGGATAGATCCACCCAGCAGCCTAAGCGGTTTACTGCACCAACTTGTAGGCTGATATCACCTCTGAGGACACTCCCACTTGTGATGTCACTAAAGGGTTGATTTTGATATGGCTTATAAGGGCTAGTCAACATTATCTTTTAACATAGCAATTAGTAACCATCTAATTGATATTAATGTTTTGATCATGATACGTTTGGCATTAACTTAAGGCTTGTAGATAACTAATGACTGAACGTTAATGTTAAGCGTTACCGTAATTAACTTAAATGAATGCCACTTTATTTTGTACGCGTCCCCATTTTTACCATGTATACGGCAATATGACATAAGTCCCCTTTAGAGAAAGTCATATTGGCACTGAAGAATGTGTCCCAGCTCCATTTATGTCCTTTGTTGTGCCTGATGATAGATCTCTCTTAATGTGGTTCAGAGTAGATGTGAACGAGGTCCCATCCATGGGTTGTGTTTTGGGCTTTCTTTCCACCGTCAAACTCGTTCTTATGGCTTTTTAAGAAGTCTGTTTTCTTTGTCTGTTCCACCAATCCTTGACCCGCGGAACGTAGTGAAGTTATCCGTAATATCCATCCATGTCCGCCAGTCCTCTCGCTCAGACCCTCTTCTCTGTTACAACAAGATCGGGGTGTTTAGTGTTCTTTATAATATTTTTTGTGACTATTGACATGTCAGGCTGTATGCAAGGCGTATTTTTTAAATAATAGGATTTTAGATAGGGCTTTTGTGATGTCACATCCATTGATTGACTTGTCCAATAGGGGGCTCGGTGGAGGCGAGTGCCCCGCCCACTTAGACTAGTAACAAGGGGATATAGTTAGACTGATGCACTGCGACGCCTAGCCCCTCTAAACAAAAACAAAAACCAGAGAAAAAGGAAAATCACGGCTCATACAGTTGAGTTCCTTTTTTATGTTTTGGTCTTCCACCCCCACTTGAGCAGCAAAGCTGTATGGCACTCTGAAATGACTCTGTTATGACTCCGGTATAGAGCTCCATGGCCAAGTTTTATGCACTAAATGGCGTATCATTTCCTTTGACATTTGTACTTTAACCAACGTGATTGAGCAACACCTTAAAGGGCAGTTGCCTCCATTTCCGTTTGTATTTGTTATTTTTCTTTGTTTACTGTGAATTCATAGTAACCGCCTCCAAAAGTGTTTTCCGTGTTGCTGACACCCGTCACTCAAACGACCTGAGAGCCAGCCCGCCGAGCGAGACAAGCCATGACGCAGAAGCAAAAGTGAATCAAACAAATGCAAAAAGGGCTTCCTGACGGGACTCTGCAGCTGTATCCAGCCTTGTATTGAGGCTCACGCATCAGAAGGAACGACCACCCGCTAACCCTTCTAAACCGGCAGCTAGTAGCTAGGTCATCCAGGGCTTCCAGACACCGGCGTGTTAAAAAAAAAAAAAGAAAAAAAAAAAAAAGCCAACAGCTGCAGATTCTGTTTTTTTTTTGCTTTTGTCGTTTTTAAAGTCGTACTTCCTTACTGGACGATCCCTGCCATGCCCTAGAAACACAGGAGCTGTTGCAGTCCCCCCAGAACGCATGGGGCCCATGTGCTAATGTAACTTCTACGGCGTCGACGCAACGGTGGATCAAGCGGCCGGGTCTTCATCTCCCCTCTCCTCCTCCAGTCGCTCCTGGAGGCGGGACTCTGTCCCCGGCCGTCCCGGGGCAGTGTGAGCCGCCACACACCGTTACGCGCGGTGCCGGCCGGGGGGGGTCGACGCGCGCGCAGCAGCAGCCCAGATGTTACAGGCGTTGGCGCTGCGTGCCGGCTCTGGAACGCTCCCCGGCGGTGTACTACTACACTACTACTATGACACGGAGGACTCGCGGCAGCCCCCCCCTCAATAATCCCATCAGCCTACTGTCCAGGGTTTTTTACAGCGACCGAGGCTGTTTGACTTGAATGGGTTCTCGTTTGTCCACACACACGCATGCAGGGGGGGGGGGGGGGGGTCCGTGCAGCTGTACTAGTGTCGCGCTCGAGATTAGCCTACAGTGCTCGGGGTGTGTGCCGCCCTACTGAAACACATAAAGAATGAGGGGAACACTTGTAGTTCCACATCCAGGAGGGAGGGGAGGGGTGTAGGTCCACCAGCGTCTTTTTTTTTTTTTTCTTCTTCACTGCACTGCAGTGCTGGTGCCTTCTCCTTCCTCTCGGCGGCCACCCTCGTGCCCGGGCAGCGCTCGTATGTTTTACAACCGACAACCCTTTTTCCCCCACAAACGGGGTCCAATGTTAAACTCTGGCATCTTTTTTCTTCTCACTACTTATTTAGACAGGATTTAGGGGAGGGGTTGGGGCGGGGGGTGTGATGTGTCTGCACAAACAGCCAAATAATGACTGTTGTATGTGTCTGTGTCGAGGCCTTTTGTCAGGCCTTCTTCTCCGAGGACTCCCCAGCGGAGCGTTGTCGAGAGAGCGTTTCGTTTTAGCGCCGCGTGGGGTCTAATGTACATTCTGTTGTTGCACCCGGATCTCTTTTGGCCAATGGGAGAATGTTGTTTTGGTTATGTACAGAGCCTTACTTGTTTTTAAAAAGGTACAAATATTCTCATATTGATGGCTGTTTCTTTATTGGTTTCTTATCTTAACTGAAAGTATCCCCTCCCCTTTCCCAAAGGTTTGAAAACAGGGTT
The DNA here is from genome assembly GCF_031168955.1 of Gadus macrocephalus. Lineage (NCBI taxonomy): Eukaryota > Metazoa > Chordata > Actinopteri > Gadiformes > Gadidae > Gadus > Gadus macrocephalus. Next base: position 16,194,788 of record NC_082389.1, read on the forward strand.
TCCTGAGGCATGCTAACTAGCGACCTCTGACCTTTGTCTTTCTCTCTTCATGAAAGAGAAAGATACAGAGAGGGAGCCATGCCAGTGAGGGGCAATACACTCCCCTCCCCCCCCACCTCCCCCCGTCATGCTCCTTTTTTGCTTTAATTCTTTTTGTATGCAGATTACCAAAATGTACATGTTAGCAAACTAGATTTCAGGCCTGACCTGCGTTGTGTATATATCCTGAATACAATCATTGGGATCTCATTTTTGGAAAGGTTAAAGGACTTAATTGACGATAAGTGTAGTTTTTAAAGAACATGTATCATTATTTGTAAGTTAACCATCTGCATGTCTTCAAGCCACCAGGCGTTGGCAAATGATTTTTAAGAAAAAAAAACCTTTTTACACATTTTATTTTTACAATTTATTTGCTTACCTGAATATCCCAGACAATAATGTGACCCTTTTTATTACTTCAAATTTATTTTTATTTTTCATTTTTTATTTTCCTTATTTCTGTGTACAACCTATAGGCAATTTATAACAAAATGAGAAATTATTGAAGAAATTTTAAAATTGAAATATATTTTATTTGAAAGTTTATGGACCTTTTAACCGTGAGCTGGAAAAATTGTATAATCATATGATTTGAGCTGACTTGACGGTTATAAGAAATGTATCAAGAGTTTTATTTTTTATGCTTCTTTAATAAAGTCTTGTTTTTGGTTTCATTTTTTACTGTAAAACAATAACCAAAGCGTCTGTCTTTTATTTCGCACTGGGTGTAAAGAAAATGTAAATTGTCAGCCCTGCACTGCTACAGTACTTCATACCACCACACGATGGCAGTATATCAGCGTCTTGGAAGCACCCCATTGAAGGGTGACCTACTCTGCCTTTCTCTCGATGTGAGCACAGCATTAGCATTTTTTATAAACCATGTCCTAGGCTGAATGTGAAAAAGGCTTAAGGCACATATTACATTTTTGGCTTGATGAAAGTATTCTAATATCTAGAGAGCCATATTACTTGGCAACTGAATTGGACTTTTACATTTACATCTCTGTTGATGAAATAAGCATATTTCCCACATGAAAATTCTATAGTTTACTATAGTAAATAAACTATAGTATACCCTATATATACTATAGTAAATAATGTAGTGTTTTTGAACCTTACTATAGTAGTTTTACTACAGTAAACTATAGTATACTACAGAAAATTCTATAGTTTACTATAGTAAATAAATTAGTATACCCTATATATACTATAGTAAATATTGTAGTGTTTTTTAACCTTACTATAGTAGTTTTACTACAGTAAACTATAGTATACTACAGATAATTCTATAGTTTACTATAGTAAATAAACTACAGTACACCCTATATATACTATAGTAAATATTGTAGTGTTTTTGAACCTTACTATAGTAGTTTTACTACAGTAAACTATAGTATACTACAGAAAACTGCAGTTTTATTACTACAGTATACCACATGTATACTACTACAGTAAAATATAGTATACTACAGAAAACTGCAGTTTTATTACTACAGTATACTACATTATATACTACTACAGTTTACTACATAAACTACAATCTACTGAAGTAAATTACAGAACTTTTATTATACTTTTATTTTGCTATAGAATACTACAATTACGATACCATAGTACTATATATACTGCATTACAATAACTGCAGTATGCAGTATTTTGTTCTTTTAACTGTCATTGTACTTTACCTAATGGATATTTTCAACTGTATCACTTTTTGTTGTTGCCATTTTTAACCATAGTGCTGTAACAATAATTCACTGCACATAAATTAGGCTTACAACTACCATTAACACAGTGTTTTCTACAGACTGCTAAAATACAAAAAAAAGAAAATGTAAATTGTCAGCCCTGCACTGCTACAGTACTTCATACCACCACACGATGGCAGTATATGAGCGTCTTGGAAGCACCCCATTGAAGGGTGACCTATTCTGCCTTTCTCTCGAAGTGAGCACAGCATTAGCATTTTATAAACCATGTCCTAGGCTGAATGTGAAAAAGGCTTAAGGCACATATTACATTTTTGGATTGATGTAAGTATTCTAATTTCTAGAGAGCCATATTATTGGCAACTGAATTGGACCTTTACATTTACATCTCTTTGATGAAATAAGCATATATTTGCAGCTCATTGTAGCGGAATTGCCTATTGAATATTAAATAAACCCACATTTTTGAATAATGTGGCTTGCCGAACATGTCCTGAAACCAACTTGCAAAAGTTGACCTCATTAGGATGATACCTTATCGATTCATCATGTAGACAAACAATCCTTTTTTAACCTTTTCAGCGGCTAACCCATAGACCTTGAAACCATCCAGAATTTCAGGCTTGTAAGAGACAGAAAAAATCGAGTTAAAATGGAAATGCTTTCGTCTCCAAAAAGTCTGTTAATCGTAAACCCCTTAAGCAGCACAGCAGGCAGCCCTCATAAGGCGCAGTGTTTAGTGGCCTCTAGTCGTGGGTCTGGGGATTGCAACCAACTGATTCCCCCCCTCCCTCTACGGACGGTACAGCTAAAGCTAGGGTGGGCGACGGCCTGGCATCTGGGGGGCCAGTAAGTTGTCAAGTGGCAAGTGATGTTGATGGATTTATAATTTATATTTAGTCTGTGGATACTCGTTTTTTTTTACTTGTCAACTATAACCTGAACTTTAGGGCATAGTTTACAAGTTGATAAACGATTATGATTTTGAATTAAAAACATGTCCTCTCCACAGCCGTTATTTCGCTCTGGGCTACTGTAGCATGGCGGGCCCAGGGAGTGAGAACCGCTCCATATGTAATTATCAACGGCTCATTCTAAGGTAGCGATTGCATGGGATTATACTTATTAAAAAATACTTATAAATATTATATTCCCCAATTAGATGCCCCTAAATTCGATACACTGTTCACTTTATTGAATTTAATTAGTTTTGTTTTAATATTTTTCATATATGTATGTATATATTTATATACATTTAAAAAGTCATTGAAAAAGTCTCATGATTTATCCAAATTCTCAGATACTACGCAAGAGGGAGCAGAGAGAATTACGTGGTCAGACGGTTTGTGGCAGATATGTCCTTTTATTAGGAAGCCGGTCACAATCAGGCTGCATTCCAGCTCCACGTATTCCTCATTTAGTACAATTAATGATAAGAAACAATCTCGGTAGAAAATAACTCTCTCATGCAAATTCTGTGTTCTCACTACATTCATATTGGTTGCAGATGTATACACAAGCTGTTAAAAAATAAAGTTCAATGAGTAGTCAATACATAGTCTTTGAATCTTAAAAAAAGAAACTGGACAAACGGGACTTGTAACATCAAAGAGACACGTGCTGGCACAATAAAGACTCACCGTCATGCAGTTGTAATTATTTCTATTCACAGGGTGGGCGTCGCTGCATGGGCTCAGAGATGAGTCGGCATGCGGCATGCATGCGTCTGGTCTTACATGTGCCCTTTTGTGCTTGAATAAAGATTGGTGTGTGTATGTGTGCGTGTGCACACGCACGTGTGTGATTGCCGTGGCCTGTGCAGTGGTCCACGTATGCAATAGGCCTATGAGGGTTGAGATTGAATCATGGGGTTTTGACATTTAATTTGGTTTGTACAAAACAAAACAGAGTGTGCCTCTTGGGGAACTCAGATGACATGGTGGGATTGTTTTGAGACGGTACGTCTGCTCATCATGGGTGGGTGGAGAATGTCCTGGAGTTTTCAATGTTAGAGGAACATGAACCCGTTTCATCCACTTAAAGGGCCGGTTCATCTGCCAGAAAACCCAGAATTGTACAAACGTAAGACCCATGTGACTACGGCATGGCTAGAGATCTCTGAGTGGGGACCTCTTTCAGATCTGAGAGAAAAGACTCACCAACATTCATCCTTGGTTATTTGGTCAAACTCAACAGTTTTCAGTGAGCCAAAGGTACAACAAAGCCTAGCAGTCCAAACCCAACTTAGTTCAGTGAAGTTTAGACACTACTACTCTATTTGTGTACAGTTAAAACAAAAGAAAAACATTTTCCAACGGATGAATACTTTAAACACAATGCACCGTTGCACACCTCAATTGTCTCATAACATATCTTTTTGAATAGGTGCTAAGATGGAGTTAAAAACAATGCAGTTTGGTTCACTTCATTGACGCAGTGGGTCGTGTTTCACCACTGTGCATAATAAGATGCAAGGATAAGGGGTTATTTTATTTCTCTCCTTTCTCTAAATATAATTCAGTAAGAAGTTCTGGTCCACTCCAGCTTGGTGATTAAAAAAGCTAAGATCTGATCATCTAAGATATGGGCCCGTACCTCTGAAATGAAACGGGCTGACAAAAATACTGCAGGAATGTGAAGTCAACCCGTTCATGGAAGAAAAAACGTTTGAACCAAAACCAATCTAAAAAAGTTCTCACGGATCTGAATATTGCAGTTGATACTCCATAGGCGTAGCATACACTTGTTTACGTAAGTACCATATATTGCTCCCAATCTCAGAGCCATTTTTTTCCCTCACATATTTTACAATCAGCCCTATATACACACAAACACACACACACACACTCAATGTCAAACAACACAACAATTCTCACAGAGGATTGGCTCGACAGCTTGGGTGAACTTACAGACAAATGCAGCTATTGCCTTGAGAAGTGGCTTTAGATTTGGGAGAGTGGAGACAGTTTTCAGGACAAACAACACATTTGATGTGTCCCTCCAGAAAGCATTAGTCGGGCTAGTATCTCTGTATTGCTTGTGTTGGTGGACGCCCCCGCTTGTTGGCGCACGAACACTGGCCCTGAGCCCAGGAACTGAAGGGCCACAGCCAAAACACCCCCTCGCAGAATTCCCCCAATGTTTACCATCGGCAAATGTTAATATTTCTACAAAAGGCTTTCTTGCCACCACTCATTTGAGTCGCTTGGCCAAACTCTTTTATCGTCTGCAGACGGTCAATGTGTTTTCGTATATCTCGATAAAGGTAGCGTTTCAAGGAGGACACACAGCGACAACATTTTGCAGTGATTTTCCAACCGTAACCATGATCAGTGTAAACCAGCGGGTGGCGTCGGACATCAAGTCTACTGATTCTGTAGTAGCCCTTTTGAGGAAAATGTGCATTCAGGGGGGCAATAGAGGATGGCAGCAAGCAAGGGGGATGGCGTCGTTTAGGGGCACTCTGTGATATTGCTCTGTTGGCTTAAAAAGAAAAAAAAGAAAGGGCCCACCAAAGAATCTGTCTATATACACAATATGGCCGTAACATAAACCTCTCTACGTTACCTCCCACCGACTAAGTGTAAAACATTGCACCCCAGACCACTGTTCCCCTGCCTTGTTGATCCATGGCTGTGAAGGCTATAGCGTTGCTAGTACACCTCCTGTTATAGCGAGTGAATATATGCACAATGTACACGAACACGAGGGGCTCCCGGCGAGAGTGACCGCGGCGGCGGCGAGTCTGTACATCGGTGGCCCGGTGTTGGCCAGTGAATCACAGTGTTCTTGGGATCAACATGCAGGCGGGGAGTGGCACAGGACTGGTGCGGGGGTCACAGGGGGGGTGTAGGGTGTCCGCTCTGTAGATGTTTATTGTACAGTTCAGGGGGAGTGGGGAAGGGGATCTGGGAATGTGTGTCCTTATGATGCCAACCGGTACACGACCACCCCAGCACACCGGGGAATGACCAAGCAACAGAAAGACATGTTGGATGGATGCAGAGAGTGAGAGAGAGAGGGGGGGGGGGGGGGAGATGGGATTGAGAGAGACAGAGAGAAAGAGGCAGAGTGAGAGAGACAGATAGAGAGTGATGCTGAGAGAGATTCAGAGTGGCAGAGCGCAAGAGAACGCGAGCGGCACAATGAGAGAGAGAGAGAGTAAGAGAGAGGCAGAGAGGAAGACTTATGGGAAGCCATCAGTCTGGGGCAGACAGGCAGACAGACAGACGTATAGACACAGCATAGCTAGTTAAGTACTGAGTCCGCTTACGGAGTCAGAGAAGCAAAAGTGCAAAGTAGTCTTTATCAAACTATGAATGTGGTGCGTTGTCTCGATCGTCTTTTATTATAATACATCATTGTTGAAAATGTACAGCTTATAAAAGTTAGGGTATGATATAATGACGCTTGTGTGTGCGTTTGTTTTTGTGTAGGATTGGGTGCATATGGACAGGTGCTCGCTGATCTATGGCTAACTAGCACTAACTCAAAGAGGAGGGAACATGTGATGCTTATCTGTCTCTCTGCGCGTTCCTGTGAGAACACTGCGAGTGGGTTTGTTGCATAATGTATGCAGATAGACTTTGTACACTATAGCGTTGTCTCGCGCGCGTGTGTGTGTGTGTGTATTGCAACCGCGGTCGTCACCTTTGTGAATGTGTGGTGGCAGTGCATACATCAGGGTATACATCAGTGCAAGGGCGGTCATCTGTAAATCAAGGGGGCATCAGGGACTCATCTTCCACTCAAGAGAACGCTGTGTGGAAGGTGTTCTACATGATTGACTCCGCCCTCATGACATTTTTGTTTGTGGGCGGGAGAGGGGGGGGGGGGTCGAGGGGGAGGGTTTGTCTGTGGGTGGGTGGGTGGTGTAACAACCCCCCCCCCCACTCAACACGTAAATGTACGCCCTTGCATAGATGCATACTCCCAAACCAATCGGCGGGATTTTGTCCTCAAATGTCTTTTTTTTGTGCACACCTCATTTATTTATTTTCCCGCACCACCCCCACACTCCCCCGCGATCCCTGACTTCCTCCCCCCTCCCCCCCGGTCCCCCCCTCAACTGCGGCCCTCCTCGGCCGAGCGCTGGTCCGACTTCAGCTTGACGAACTCCTTGGCCACCTCGTCGTTGTTGCGCTGCGACAGGATGCGCAGCACGGTCAGGCCCGTCTCGTCCATGTGCACGCGGTGGCCCAGCGGCAGCCAGCACGCCACGCTGCCCCTGCTGGCCACCTCCTTCACCTGCAGCACGGCCACGCCCACCGTGCGGTCCTCGCGGGCGAAGCAGTAGTCCTTCACGCACACCTGCAGCTCGTAGCTCTCGGGCCCCACCTCCGTGCCCAGGGAGCTGCAGGGGGGGGGGGGGAAAGGTCAAAGGAAAGGTCACAGAGATGCGGGGGGCGGTGGGGTAGTTTGTCCACGGCTGATGAAAGGGTTATGGAAGTGATGGACAGCAGAGCTGTGCTGGCTAACGGTGCTGGTGAAGCGCTGGCTGTATGTCCTCCTATGTACAGCGACGGCTCTAGAGATCCCCTGGAAGGACTACAGGGCATCGTTCGGATGACACCGTACACACTTTTCATCATGTGTTCGAGATTATGGTTTGAATCTGCACGTCTTTTGTTTATCCACAAAGATATGGAAATAATGTGTCTGATTATTTAGTCTTGCCGGATAGCCTAGCCAACCAGGAACCTTAAAGGAAAACATGTTTATTTGATGAGCTTTTTTGTAGCCTTTGTTGGCAGGACAGTGAAGAGGGACAAGCAAGCGGGTTGAAGGAGAGCGTGAACGACATCCAGCGGAGGGCCGTAGTGTGGACGGAGGCTGGCTCGCTGCAGGGCCGGCGGCTACACCCTCAGCCCACCAGCGGCTGGAGCCAGCCAGCCTCCCTCCCGAGGCTCCACTCACACTGACTGGTGGCTCGACGCTGCGTCATTCACCCTCTCCACCCAGCACACCCCCGTGCCTCTCCCTGTCTCCATCCCCACCATAGAGGGGTTGAACCCCATTCAAACATAAACCTAAAAGGGCTTTACTTTAGAAACGGTTGTAACGGGTGCTGATCACTAGGGGCGAACCCTAGGACGTCAGAGGGATCACTCACTACTGGAAGCTCTCGCTGAACTTGGGCGACCAGGCGTTGTTCTTGGACTTGGTGGCGAACTTCCTCTTCTTGTCGCTGAGGTGCGGTCCGATGATGTACACCTCCACGAAGGGCCGGAAGCCCTGCGCCTTCCACTTGAGGTCGTTAGCAGACACCACTGAGGGAGGCCGGGAGCGAGGGGGGGAGGGGCGAGGAAGCAAGGCGTCAAGGACACGTCATTTCAAGGGAAAGGGAGCACAAAGTTCCAAACTGAGTGAAGGAAAGCGTTTCGGTTGTCGATGCGGTACCTTTGACGTTGATCTTGTACTCTCCGTTGGGCTGCGGCTGGACGTCCACCTGCATGAGCACCTCGCCCACGGCGTCCACCCCTGAGGCTGCAGGACAGAGAGGCGGGAGCACGGGTTAGCGGGGACCGACTGCGGAGCGCCCCCGCTGGTGTGCGTGAACCATGGAACACAGCAGCGTGGGAGGAGCAGCAGAGCTGTGAGGCACATGACAGCGACGCCGACTATGAACTAAGGCAGGTGGAGGAAGTGGGCGGGTACCTTTCTCTGGCGCAGTGTCTTCATTGGCCGTGAACCTCATCCCCTTCCCTGAATGGACTGAGGAGAACAGAACAGCACATGAGCCTTTTTAACATGAAAGGGACTGCAAGAATGTAACATTAAACGGTTCTAGATGGGACCATGGTGGCAGTTTGCCCAAAGAATATTATATAAGATTGTATTTCTGTCCAGGCGGACGGATATTGGGTCAGGAATTACAATCTGGACTAAAACCGTCTTCTGAATCTGAACATGTTATGATAAAGGGACATTGTAAAAGTTATTCATTATCTTCTTTTCAGCAGGTAAGTAGGTCAAACTAACTCAGAATACTTTTATTTGTTTTGTTTATTTGGTTGTCGAGTGAGAGAGAGAAAGACATAGAGAGCGAGACAAAGAGAGAGATGGAGAGAGCGAGAAAGAGAGACAGACAGAAAGACAGACAGACAGACAGACAGACAGACAGACAGACAGACAGACAGACAGACAGACAGACAGACAGACAGACAGACAGACAGACAGACAGACAGACAGACAGACAGACAGACAGACAGACAGACAGACAGACAGACAGACAGACAGACAAGACAGACAGAGATAGAGAGAGAGAGAGGGAGGGAGAGATCCTCTCTCTCTCTGTGGTCTCACTGATCTCCTACCCTGAGCTCCCTGTGAGAGGACAAACTTCCTGATGAGCTTGTCCGTGGCCTGGGTGTAGAGGGAGAGGGCGTAGCGTAGGGACTGCAGGTCGGGACTCTTCTCTAGGAACGTCTTCTTCAGGCCCACACCGCCCGCATGGAAGTATTGCTGTGATACGGGAGCCAGGGGCAAGGAGGGCAGACAGGCAGGACAACACAGGTAAGAACCTCGCGGGTTCAGGGGACGTTGGCGACCAAGCTAAAGCATAGTGACGCTGTAGAAGTAACCTGCTGGGTTGAAGCGTTTACGGTGCGTTGGAACAACAGAGGGTTTATACAGCCCTGGAGCCTTGTGTCCTTGTGTGCTGAGGTGGGGAGCAGTCACAGCGCAAGCTACCCAACTGGAAGGACTGCTTCAGTATGAACACCACAGTGTTTGTGGTGCTCATGAAGATATACCTTCTTCTTGTATTGTTCTTGCTATGCTACGGTCTACTTGTAACGTGAATCAAAGAAATAGGTTCAGTTTCAAACCATATTTGTCAATGTGTTAAAAATTGTCCATTGTTATTCAGAATCCTACACTGTTAAAAACACAGGCTACTGTAGAACAGTAGTCATCGTCTAGAATCATGCACCGGTTATGTGTGTGTTTCAGTGTGTATGCATGTGTATGTGTGTGTATGTATTTTATGTGTGCATATGTAAATGCATGTGTGTTTGTGTGTCTGCGTGTGTGTGCATGTGTCCACCCACTGTACCTTAATGGTGTCCAGAGCCAGCTCTATCACCGCACACTGTTTGGGGCTCAGAGCCTTCGCCTCCTCTCGCCCCATGTGCTCCTGCAAGGCCAGACAACACCCCGGAGGTCATACAAACACGCCCCTGATTGAACAGCATCATGGTTGTAAAGACCAGGCCTTCGGGATATAGTTGCCACAGTACTAGACGGGGTCCTACCTTGAGCTTGGACAACTGTCCCAGCTCCTTGGCTGCGTTGAAGATCATCTGTGTGCCCTGTGGGAGGAGAGAGAAGTGAGTGAGTGAACACAGGAGGTAAGGGGCCGGGGACAGAGAGATGGGCAGAACGCGGGGTGTGGGGACGGAGGGACGGGGGGGGACGGAGGGACGGGGGGGGACGGGGGGGGGGCGGTAGGGGGGAGCAGACCTCTCGGAGCGGATTGGGGACTTAAGGGTGTTGTAGGAGCAAAGACCAGAAGAGATCAGGATCCTGTGTGTTGTGTGTGTGTGTTGCAGGGCGGAGGGAGAGGAGCATACCGACATAAAGATGACACACAAGAACATCAACACTTGGGCTGGGTATCACCTATAAATGGCCACTGTGTCTTATGGGTGGATGCTGTCTCGGTTCCTCACATGACACAGATATGGGGAGCGTATCTGGGATCTCTATCTGGGATCTCTATCGGGCTGTAATGTATACAGAGGGGGGAGATGGGGCCCACAGACAGGTCAGGTATGCAGTCTCTCGTGCACCATGCGGACAGCAGGTTATGCTGGGTAGGGGACCTCTGGAGAGAGTGAAGGAGGAGGGCGGGGGGGAGTATATGCGACACAGGAAGGGGCTGGCTGGTTAACTCTGTGGCGGCAGGGAGAGAGAGACGGAGAGAAAGAGAGAGAGGGATAGAGAGAGATAGAGAGAGAGGGAGGTAGAAAGAAAGAGAGACCGTAACCACCGTAACCAGCGAAACACAGCATTCGTTCATGCTTCTATCATACATGGGGAAACACGCCCAAAAACCGCAAAGACACACACCAACACACAGACACACGAGACACACAGACACACGCACACACAAATAAACACTATGATACTTACAATCACCTAAAAAAGAAAAGGAAGAAAAAGCAAAAGCATGGCGTGATGGAGATGATCCACAGAAGATAGTAGCACTCTATGCATTATCACAACGAAAATACGTTTCACAAGCTGAATGAGCTCCTGCAAGAAAGGCTTAGGGAGACCAACCTTGAACAAGACAAAATAAGATGTGGGAGATTGGATAATGTGTGTGCATCTGTGTGTGTGTGTGTGTGTGTGTGTGTGTGTGTGTGTGTGTGTGTTTGTCTGTGTGTGTGTGTGTGTGTGTGTGGTGTTTACCGTCTGATCGGTGAGTGTGGGAAGCACAACGGTCTTCTCCATGGTGTTCATCACCAGCTTCCACAGCTCCTTCAGCACGCGCTTCAACACCGTCTTCTCACAGATCTTAGCAAACAGTGAGAGGCTGGGACACACGCACACACACACACACACACACACACACACACACACACACACACACACACACACACACACACACACACACACACACACACACACACACACACACACACACACACAGACAAACACGCACACACAACATCTTAACACATGATTGATCATTTCAAAGAACGTACTATCAATAGAATCAGACTCATGCAAATGTCACACAGTGTGTGTGTGTGTGTGTGTGTGTGTGTGTGTGTGTGTGTGTGTGTGTGTGTGTGTGTGTGTGTGTGTGTGTGTGTGTGTGTGTGTGCGTGCGGGAGTGTGTGTCTCACTTGGTGTCCAGGAAATCCATGATGGGTTGGAGGACATTGTCAGCCTCCTGGATAACGTTGCCGTTGGCTGGCACTGTCTGACCTTTGACCTGGGCCAGGATGTCCCCCATCTGCCGCACGTTGTCCTCAATCTGGGGCTGGAAGCTGCATGGGGACACACACACACAATGATGAAGGTCCTATTGTTAGCCTCTTCGCTATCAGAAAAGAGACTCATGAGCACATGACGAAGACAACGTGTCGCCATGCTACACGCTAACATGCTCACCTGATGGCGAAGATGTGGCTGAGGTCGTCCATGACGACGTTCAGCTTGTTCTGCAGCTCCTTCAGGAAGTCGCTGGCCTCCAGATTCAGCTGAAAGTGAGTGAGGATAGGTAGCTGCATCAGGTCATCAAAACACATATATATATATATATATATATATATATATATATATATATATATATATACATCATGGGGCTTGTTCATCAAAATGCATCATGGGAGTCTTGGTTGGGGATACTCCGCCATATGGAGTGGACTCAAGAGTTGTACGACTGTAAAATCCTGAATCAACATCCCCATAATGCCGAATAATTTCCAATGACCACCAACATAATTACTGAAGTTCCAATGCACCTAAGCCCACAAAATGGAGGCAGTCATTGCGATGTGAAGTCCCGAAGTCCTTAAGCCCTATATGTATAATGGTTTAGAAAGCTTACATCTTTGCCTCCCATGGCCTCGAACATCTTCTCCAGTTGAACTCTGAGCTGCTGGATGTTGTTGATGATGATGCAGGGCTGAGGGAAGGGCAGAGAAAAGGGCATTGGCTACAGTTGTTGTACTGCTCTGGAGGCGGCGAGATAATGGATTAATGCTAATGCTAATCGCGCCGGTCTCCTGGATGTCTGGCCCTCACCTGCCGCCCTCTGCAGCTGCAAATTCTGCTAACCATAACACTGTGTACCACTTAGACACCCGGGGAACACGAGGTGAGCCCAGGAAAAATATAAAACATATCAACATCGCTCAATTGCTTTTTAGCCCTGCGTATTTCAAATACAAAACGTAATAATGACCGTCTTTGATATCTTTCCCTGATTGCTGACCTGGGGAACTGCTGTTAAAAAGACAATCCACAATCACAAGTACAGAGGCTGAGACAAGGCTGTGGCGGTCAGGATGGACTCCATCTCAAACACCTACCACTTTCTCCTTGTTGACGTGATTGTGGAAGTCTTTTGAGATGATGTCAGCATAGGACAGCAGCACGTTCCCAATGGTCTGAGGGAGAGAGAGAGAGAGCGGGAGAGAGAGAGAGAGAGAGAGAGAGAGAGAGAGACAGACAGACAGACAGACAGACAGAAGGTAAAGAAAGAAGGAAGAAAGGAAGGGAAGAAAAGGAGGAGGAAAAGAGTACGGGTGACTAGGTGATTGATCGCAACATGGTGACAAAAAGTATCAAACTTGAGGCGGCTTCGAGAACAATTCCAACATGGTTGAGTGTTTTGGTGGGAAAACTCACCTTGGCAAACCGCCTCATGTAGTTACCAACGATCTGAGGGTCTGGACACTCGAGCTTGCGGATGATCTCGAAGCTCTGGTTGAGCTGGGAGAACACGTCCACCACGGAGCAGGAGAACAGGGCGTGCTCCGACGTCACCTGGAACTGCAGGTGCAGACGGACAGAGAGGGTTTAGAGGACACGACACAACGGTTCAGTTCACCAACTCTAGTGGTAGCCCCCCCAAAACACAATGTACACAAGAGCAGAACCAGCTCACCCTGCATCAATATAAATCAATCAATAAATCCATCAAATCTCTAAGCCTGACAATGTAGCGACGTCAGAGAGCAACCCCCTTCCCCCCTGTCCCAACGCACACACACTGAGCACGTGCGAAGAGGAGAGGTGTACGGACCCTCTTGCTAAGCCTATGCTCCGTAAGTCCAGGGAAGGGATGCTCTTTATGTGGAGCAAAGGGAGGGGGGGAGATGGGGGGAGATGGGGGGGGGAGAGGGGGAACATATGCTCCAGGTGACAGTAATTGGACCCAGAGGACCAGTGATATAGGAGCTGAGAAAACCCTGTTTGTATAAGGGCTCGCTCTGCTGTCTATTGACCCCCCCTGTCCCGCCTCGCTCCACTCCCCCTAGCCTCCCATTGATTAGATCTATAGGCATCCCAGAGACAGTGTGAGTCTGAGAGTGTGTGTGTGTGTGTGTGTGTGTGTGTGTGTGTGTGTGTGTGTGTGTGTGTGTGTGTGTGTGTGTGTGTGTGTGTGTGTGTGTGTGTGTGTGTGTGTGTGTGTGTGTGTGTGTGTGTGTGTGTGTGTGTGTGTGTGTGTGAACGTGTGTGCGAGGCCGTTGATGTGTTTAAGCATCCGCTTTCACCGCCCGCAGCATCTGCTGCAGCTCTCTGCCGGGGATGTGTTTCATTCGTTTTTATCGTTATTTGCATTTTGTATGGAGTTGTTATTGATCGTCTTACAGCCTCCCACCTGCCCAGGGGGGGGGGGCGCCTGGGGAGACACACAGGGCTGTTTGCCTGAGCAAACCAGGGATCTATTTACGGAGTCAATGGTTGCGGTCGAGGAGCGAAAAATGTATTCTTTGCATACTTTAACTTTAGAGCTGCCTCGACAGAACAGTTAGTGGGGGAGATTTAAGTTGAACGCGTTCAGCGCCCTGCCACCTCAGTCTGCTCCAGGACTGTGTTAGACCGAGTGCACCTTGGATCGATTTCTGTGCCTGGAGTTGTCGAAGCAAATTCGCAGGAAATTATCGTTGATTACCATCGTGTTCATCAGCCCATTAAAAGTCAATTTCTGGCACCTCGAAGTAGTTATGAATAGTTTTGTTCGGTTTTGTTGGATTATTGTTTACAGCTGAAGAAAGGACATCGACCGCGCCAATTACAGCCAAGAAAAAAAGTTATTTGTGGACGGTTCCTCTTAATAAAGATTAAAAAAGGCTTCTCATCAGATGGCAGCTGAAGACAAATAAAAATAAGTTAACTTTCGTACTAAACCCAGCCAAAGCAGTTACCCCGTCTTTCTTGTCTCTCTCCAGGGCACCGTGGAGGAAATCTCGGGACACCTCCTCGTTTTCTTCCAACCACATGACCACGAACGGCTCGAACCAGCTAAGAAACCACCAAAAATAAAACACCATCGTTCCAATGTCATCTTCACATGCAATACAATTTTTGCAAACGTATACAAGGAACAGTTTTCAGCGTCGACGTGCTAAACGTCGGGGACCGTGCACAGCTGCGAGGCCAAAGGTCAGACTCACGCGGGGTACTCAGGCACGTGCTTCTGGAAGGTGACCAGCTCCTTGCAGTACTCGTTGTACAGCCACTTCACTTTGAAGTGCAGGTTCATATAATCTGCACTCTTGCACAGCCGGTGCTTCTCATGCTCTGAATAACAAAAGGCAGAGGAAATGTCACCACTAATGTCCTTCCTCAACTCAGATGGGGCCACTCGTCTCCCTCTCTGTTTATTTGTTGTCATTCACATTGTCACAGTGCTCACATACACACAAGTATGTGTAACAGAATTTGATATAATGTAAATTATAATTTAAAAAACACATCAGCCTTACATGAGCACACACCACATGTGTATAACAGGAACTCACCCTCCATGGCGTATCTCATGTCTTGTGCGAACATATTCCACATGACCTCGGCGCTGATCTTGCCGACATTCAGTTCCTGTGGAAACCTGCGGAGCGACAGGGTAGGACCGAACGCATCAGGCCATCGGCAGCCAATAGGACGAAGATAACAACTCATAACCAACCAGGCAGCCACTGTGTGCTGTGCACATCTCTAACATATCTGTACTGAAGCCTCAACATGTTTGGAATCGGGTGACTTGATTTCACTGACACATGTCATGCGGTTTATATCAAGTAGAAGAATTTGATTATTGTGACTGCACTCAAGTTATTAGACTGTGGTTGGTTGGAACATTGAAGCAAGCTACCATTTACCGTTCTGTTTGCCACCGAAAGGTCACAATCCTAAGGCTGTCTGTGAGGATTATTGAATGTGATATGGATGGAGAGAAGTAGCAGCTGCAGCCTAAACAGAGTATTGCATTAACTGAGACAGAACCCAACTAGCGTCTAACCTTATCACCTGTAGGCTCACATCACCCCACTCCGGCCTCTTGGCACCAGCAGTTTATTAATCAGCTAATCTGCTGGTCGGCTATTAGCTGATTGGGTGCTTCACAGCACTCATTAGTATTTTACTGCCACTTAGGGCAGTGTTATCATCAAATACCGCAGCAATGAATGATAGCACGCTGTGTGTATTCCAGCCCTTCTGAATATTGTTTTTCTCAGGTGTGTACTGATTGGACGGATTGTGCAGCGGCTCATGGGTCGTTCTGTTCAGATGGAGCTCTGAAGGCCCTCTGTGATAGAGAACAGCAAAGTGCCAACAGATAAAATGTACTTTGGGATGCTCTGATACGATGTGTGTTGTTCTCCAATTATTTTTCCCAAGCGGAAATTTGCACAAAAAACTTGCCCTCTAGGGACACTTCGCTGCGATAATATGTAATATAATATAATCATTACATAATAATAGGTGGCTTCACATGATGAATAGGAACATGCTATTGGACTGGTTTAACTGGTTTGAACAGGGAAGAAACCTACTGGTTGAGACAGTGCGTGTAGGAGTTCTTGTCCTCTTCGATGATGGAGACGATGAGGGTGATGAGTTTGGACCAGAAGTCCAGGTTCTTGATGTTTGGACCCTGCTCATCTGGGGGCACAGGTTTTGCCTGCACCACAGATTAGATACATCAGAGATACATAAATATGATCCAAGTGCTGAGCTGCAGCAGTTTTATTTCTTCCCTTGCAGGGATGACAACCAACCCAGCATACTCATCCTTTTTAACTGCTGATTTAAGCATCGTAAACAGCAAGCCAGGCCTGTTACAGCTGGAGCTGCAGCGGCCTCTCTCTTCTGACTCACCGGGTCGGACTGGTACTCTCGGTTGTACAGATCGTGGCAGTTGTTGAAGATGTACTCGTAGGTGGAGTTGAGGCAGGCCTTCACACAGTCTTTAACCACCTGGCTGGCCCGGGGAGGGCTCTGCAGCTCTTGGACCTAACGAACACCAACCAAAGACAACGTCAACGCCGACTCCTGCACCCGGTCCTACTGCGTTCCTCCAGGAAGCCGGCCCCCTTCTCTGGCAAATTCAACAAATATGCATGTGCGCACGCAGACTTATACAAAAGAGCAAACTGGACAACTATAATGTAGTTATATGCCATATTCACACAGAGAAACACACCTGCATGGGGAACTAGGCTATGCGTGCATAACACAACGAGAAGACGATTCTCCACCAACAGGCCCGAGGGCAACATGGGAAATTCTGTGCTTGAAAACGCTGCTGTTGTCTTTTGGTGTCAAAGCAGACATATTGTTGAGAGACAGAAAGGAGCTCTCACTTTCATCCTGAAGAAGGTGATGCTGGTCAGCAGGTCCACGGTGGACTTGAGGTCCTGTAGCCGCTCAGGACTACTGGCTGGGAAGTTGTTCTGAAAACACGCGTCAGAAAACACCATTGAATCACTGAATGTAACATTTTACCATAGTATGGGCGGCTATTGAAAAGCTACAGATCGTAGATCATATATTTAGATTATGAAGATCAGGAGAACAGCAACAGCTTGACAGTTGTTTTTATCTCAATCTCTTGACTGTACTTCAATATTCTGAACCATAAACAAAGTCATGGAAAACACGACGATAACCAATTACCTCAAAACAAACTGTTTGTCAGAAGAAGGAGAAACAACTTATAGCTGTTGGTACAATAAGGATGATCATAGAACCATGTGCCAAGCACCAATAATTGCTAACAAATGAGTCAAGCAATGTTATAATGAGGACGAAGATCGAAGTAATGAGAGAAAGTAAAGAGAGTGCTCCATACCCGGTACATGGACAGATCGATCCTCAGGGAGTTGTGCAGCTGGTCCAGTAGTTTCACAAACCTCTCCTTCTACATCCAAGGGGGGAAATGAGGAGAACAAGTCTGGTTAGAAACACATTTAACTGTGTAAACCTCTGACTCTGTTCCTCTGGTTGGTGCCATTGAGACGTGGGTTGGGCCTTCATTAGCCTAACCAGAGTTGACCCCTCGGGGTGGCCCACAAGCCCTGGAGCCAGCAAGTGTTTCTGATCATAACTGTCAGGAAGACACAAGGACGGGGTCACCTACACCAAAGTTGGAGGCGGCGAATCTGTCCGAGGCGGAGACGTTGTTGGAGGACTGGGTGGTGTGGGCGTAGTAGGCGTTGATGTTGGCCAGCAGGGTGCTCATCACAGCCGGCACCCCGGGGCACATGTACTTAGATGACAGGCAGGCAAAGTGACTGTTTTTGCCAGGGGGTTGGAGGAGGAAGAAGCACAGAAAGACAAGAAAGACTCGTTAGATCAGACTAAAACAGTACTTGTGATTCAGTAATAGGCGATATCAAATAATGATGTAATATCTTGATGATGCATTGCTGGTGCACACAAAGCAGAAGCACTATTATTATAGTGACTGTTTCTAATTGAATACATTTCATGGGAAACGCATCATGGCCTGTGGTGTAAAAGGGGTGTAGGCTGAGGGTACTGACGTCATGGCCTGGTAGATGGACTCCACGCCGTAGCGCATGGCGAACTCGTCCACGATCTCCTGGGCCGTCTCCTCAAAGTAGACCTTCCAGGCGTCGTCGCCCTTGGCGTCAGGGATCTTCACCACGCCCCCGTTCTGCTCCTCGGTGGTGTACTGGAACAAGTGCTGAACACCGGGGGAAGGACCAACGGGGGTTAGCGACGGACGTGGGCTTCTAACTGATGTAAGCCCACCCCATCTGCTAAAAACTAAAAAAAGATTTGATTGTCCGCGAGGTAGCCAATCAGATGGTTAAATAGTGGTAGCCAAAGAGATTATTCACCAGTTGGACATAGATAATCCCCTTGTCCACTCAGCAGTGATACCTCATCCATTTTTTACCAACTGGGGATAATCCGGTTGTCCACCAGTAGTCTATCCGATCATCCACTAATTAGCGGTAGTCAATCAGATCGTCCACTAAATGGTAAAACCAATAAGACTATGCTAGCCTTGGAACCAGACAACTCTGCAATCTCATGTTTTATTTGCTCTGTCAGAGAGAAACTCCCTTCTACCTATTTCAAGCCCACCTGGACCGGGTTGGCCATTAACCCCCGTTAATCTAATAAGGGTTGATCCGATGAGAGGGGGGGGCCCTAGGGGGAAGCCGCTGGGGCATTTCCGTGAACGACCAAGATGGCTACCGCTGATGTGAAGTGGTCTGTGGAATCAGCCAAATTTAACAGCATTAAACAAATAGGATAGTGTATTTTTATATAAAGAAGAACAAAGAAGTGCACTTAAGGCACAAAAACACACTGAAGCACTTGTTGATAAGGATGATGTGTTTGCCATTTCCGCTCCGCACTAGGATGCATTCCATTGATCTGATTGGTTGGAGCTCTATCCAATGGCATCCGGAGGCCATTTGTCCGGCGCCTTCTAACAACGGCCCTCGGAAATCTAGTTCCAGACTAAAGGCATTTGCTAATTGCTCTGGCGATGTCAGTATTCACCAATTATTCACTAAAACAAGGAGATTGTCCACTGCATAATGAAAGCCAATAGGATGATTCACCGATTGGAGATAACCAATCAGATTGTGCCCCCACTGGAGTAACCCAATAAGACTGACCTCATGTAGACAGGTGTACTGAACGTGGTAGGGAGCCACCGTCTCCTCGCCCTTGATCTCCACGCTGATGTGCATCCGAATGGCCCCCGACACAGCAGACTTATCCGTCCGCTTGTCTGGAACAGAGAGAGACACAGTGTTGACTTGAATCCACTCACCCTCCACGAAGCTTAACGTTCTAGGGGATGAGTTCTCTGGAAGCAAACCGTTCCCGTTCCGAACTCACCCAGGTTGTACCAAACGTCCATCTCCCCACTGAGCGTCCGGACCTCAATGATGGTTTGGCCCAGGAAGTCATCGCTCTCTCTCTTGAACCTCTGCTTCACGCGGGACTTGATGTCGTCGTCCTCGTCCCACACGCGCACCTTGATCCGGTCGGAGGAGTTGTGGCACTCACTGGAGGAGACGGACAGACTATTAGGTTAACCTGGGCACGGTTAAGTGGCGTTGACTGTAGCAAAATGACATGCTTCTTATTGACCACAGTGCAGTCAAGTGTAGCCTTTTAGAAAGAAAACCATCGGGGGGGGTAATGTCTAATTGGACTGGAGTAGTCTGCTATAACAGAAGTTAGTGCTCAGTTACATGTTATATAACATTGGCTTGAAGTTGTGCACTGGTTCCTCTACAGAACTCACAAGTGGAAGTTCTCCTCCCAGACAGGGTTGAGGTTCCCATAGATGGTCTTGGTCCTCTTCTTGGTTTTACCCACTTGGACCGTTACATATGGGTCACTGGAGCCTGTTTTGTCCTTAGCCTGCAGGCCCTGCGCACACACCACTAAGGGACGAGAAGGAGGAAGAAAAACATAAATGTCAACATCAAAAGTCTGACGATGTCTGTGTCAAAGACAAGAGCACTACTGTTACTTTATAAAATTGAGTTTTACGTAGATCAAAGAAGGTTTGCATCTTTTTTTCTGTATTATCACGAGGAGGTAGTTGGTGAGGCATCTTGCTCAAGGGTTTCCACAAATATATTGGAGAACAAGTTATAAACCAAAACCTCAGCCTAACCACTGGACCCCCCGGGGTCTCACCGGTGATGCTGATCTTGGCCGACCACTTGGAGGTGCCGTCCAGCACGCTCTGCTTGATCTGCTTCATCTGGGTGCCGTGGGTGGACTTGTCCAGAGCGAACACCTCCTGGATCTGCTCGAAGATCTCGGGCTTGTTCCTCTCGCGGATCTTCATGCGGTCCTTCAGGACCATGATGATGTTCTGCGTCCGGTCCTCCGCCCCGTGCTTGGAGCTCTTCTCCGCAGCCCCTGATTGGACAGGAGGGGGGGGGGGGGGGGGGGGGGAAGACGAGGCAGGGACGTTAATGACGACAACTTTATTATTTCTAAAGTATGTGAAGGGGGGAAAAAGGTAGCAGGAGCGCCTCCAGCGTGTCCCTAAACCTCGGGGGGTTAGGGGCTAAACATGAATGTAACATCACAGTTATTAAAAGGCTTTTTAATTGCAAACCTACTTGAGTGCCTGGATCTGGATTCATTATTTCATCTCACTTTAAGTTGTTGTACATTTTCCTCTTCTTTCTACCGATAAAATATTTGAAGAATATCTTATCAACTCCTTGGTGCGACGCCTGTATGTAACTGACCCCCCACACCCCCTGTGCCCGATCCTCCCGTTGTTACCCAAACTAGTACTGGTCCCCCTGAACACCTCCTCTCCTCCACCTCCCGCAGAGCACCGATCATCACACTCACTCTGCAGGCAGTCGGCGTTGAGCAGGTCCTGGCACTTGTCGTGGCATTTGACCCCGCACTCGGAGCAGCGCATGCCCTGGCGCGCGATGCCCCACAGCAGCCCCTCGCACTCGTAGCAGTAGGTGGGCGTGGTGGCCGTCCACACCTCGAAGTTGTGCGGCGT